>NC_068984.1:250808-255826 GCF_001194135.2 Octopus bimaculoides
GCCCTCTCTCTTTTATTTGATCATCTCGTTTATATTCTGATCCCCTCGTTTATATTCTGAGTATGCCCTGGCACTTACCACCATCTCTCTCCTGCCCTCTCTCTTTTATTTGATCATCTCGTTTATATTCTGATCCCCTCGTTTATATTCTGAGTATGCCTGGCACTCTGCCACCATCTCTCTCTCCTGCTCTCTTGCACACACACTCTCTCTCTCTCTCTCTCTCTCTCTCCTCTCTCTCCTTCTGCTCTTCCCTCTGCCTGGGTAACCATGTATCTCCTTTACAGCAACACACCTGTTTCTGTCCTCATTCTTGATCACTCTCTCTCTCTCTCTCTCTCTCTGGCCAGGTAACCATATACCTCCTCCACAGCAAGACACCTGTTTCTGTCTCACCATAACCTTTTCATCATTTGACACAAGATCACCTCCTCCAATGCCCCGTCCCCTCCCCTCTCGAAGGATCTTTGTCTTGCAAGTTACTTGGTGACCCTGCCAGTCAGTGCTGATGCCACTTAAAAAAAATCCAGTCCTCACTGTAAAGTGGATGGTATTTGGAAGGGCATCCAGCTGTAAAAACCTTGCCAACACTGACCTCACCTGTGCTTGTGTCACATAAATAGCACTCAGTCCACTCCACTGGGTGGTTGGCGTTAGGAAGGGTATTCATCTGTTAAAACTCTACCAAGATAGACACAGAACTCTGGTGCAGGCTCCTGCCCTTGCCAGCTCCTGTCAAACTGTCTAACCCATACCAGCATGGAAGGTAGATGTTAAATGATGATGATATTCAGTGATTGGCAGTAAGAAGGGCCATCCATTTTATATATAAACATTTGATAGGGGCACTGGTTTTATCCAGTGTCAGTGAAAAACCAAAGATGTTAGTTTCACATTGATCATCATCATCATCATCATCATCATCGTTTAACGTCCGCTTTCCATGCTAGCATGGGTTGGACGATTTGACTGAGGACTGGTGAAACCGGATGGCAACACCAGGCTCCAGTCTGATTGATGGATGTGGGTATAAATTACTTAAGTAATAGAAAGAAGAAAATGGAGAAACTGACATATAGACACCAGTTTATTTGAATATAATTAATTCTGTACAGTATTAACTTCCTTGCTCCTACAGCTGTTTCCATGTCCAATTAATTCAATTTGAGAAATTAAATCAATTTAAATTTTGGGTATTTCTTCAGGGGAAGAATTCGATGAAAAAGGAGCTACACTTAATGTGTTGGGTGACCCTTGATTGACTCAGATATGTGCGTTTTAGCAACCAATACATCGGTTGCTAAAGAAATACCCAATTAATGATATTCAATATGAAAATTTTAATTAATTTAATTTCTCAAATTGAATTAATTGGGCATGGAAACAGCTTTAGGAGCAAGGAATTTGATATTGTACAGAATTGAATATGTTGAAATAAATTGATGTCTATATGTCAGTTTCTCCATTTTCTTCTTCTAGTACTTAAATAATATATCATCATCATCATCATCATCATCGTTTAGCATCCGCTTTCCATGCTAGTATGGGTTGGACGATTTGACTGAGGACTGGTGAGCCAGAAGGCTGCACCAGAAGGCTGCACCAGAAGGCTGCACCAGGCTCCAATCTGATCTGGCAAAGTTTCTATAGCTGGATGCCCTTCCTAACGCCAACCGAGAGAGTAGTGGGTACTTTTACGTGCCACTGGCACAAGGACCAGTCAGGCAGTACTGGCAACGACCACGCTCTAAAGGTGTTTTTTTACATGCCACCTGAATGGGAGCCAGTTCGGCGGCACTAGCAATGACCACGCTTGAATGTTGTCTTTCACGTGCCACCGGCACATGTGCCAGTATGGCGATGCTGGTAACGAGCATGCTCGAATGGTGCTTTTTACGTGCCACCGGCACAGGATATATATACATATATATATAGTTCAGAAAAAATGAACTAAGAGAAATAAATCAATGTGGTCAATAGTACATATTTAAAGACGAGTGCAGGTATATCAAATACCATACAACATAAAGTTTTGATATGGCAAGCAGGACCAGCTCCACTTGAGAAGAGAGATGATTTCAAGCGTCAAAAATTCTTCAAAATTGGCATGCCATTAAAGAAAATGTTGTGGACCTGTGTTTCTGGTTCAATTGCTGCAATCAGCATGGCAGTTTTTTGATGTTATCTCCAGTAACCATGAGGCTTAGACTTAAACAAAACAAAGAACACATTTATGGTCTAAGTAATTTGCCTAATTTAAACAAGAATGAGCTAAGTAGCCATATGTATGTATGTGTGTGTGTGTGTGTGTGTGTAAGTGTAATTATTTAATGAGAGGCTGCAGTTG
Organism: Octopus bimaculoides; assembly: GCF_001194135.2. NCBI lineage: Eukaryota > Metazoa > Mollusca > Cephalopoda > Octopoda > Octopodidae > Octopus > Octopus bimaculoides. The sequence continues at coordinate 253,156 of NC_068984.1, forward strand.
TTGAGAAAAAAAAAAAGATCCTTGCAGAACAACATCCTGGTTTGTATAAAAGATATCTGCTGAAAACTTTGTCTTGGAATGTGTCAACTGTATCAGTTGACAGAGGTCAGCTTCATTCCTAGTCATGGTAAAACCAGTTATAACATATGCATGTGTGTGTGTGTGTGTGTGTTTATAGATGTGGAATTGGAGAGTATTTTGTTTTTGATATGTCCTAAAAAGATATTAATGAGTTCCTTTTACAATCTGATGTAGTTTTCTGTCAACTATGGTATACCTATTATGAAAGTAGATTGGATTATGGAGGTTTGGGAACACCGTGACAATATTGTTAGCCGTGCTGATCAAGAACTATTTGTAAGTATAAAAACATATTGTCTGAATTCGTTTTTATAACCTAATTCTAGCTTAATTACTTTCAACTTCATTTGCTGTTTACTATGTCAATGCTAAAGCTTGCAAGAAATGAATATTTTCTAAGTAGTTATGACCTTTTTTTTCTTTTCTTTGTACCTCTAGATATGTTTATTTGTGGGTATGTGTGTGTGTGTGGGTATATATATATATATTTGTATGTATGAACTACCTTTTATCTCTTTGTTCATCTGTGTTTGAAGATCATCATCATTTAATATCCACTTCTCCATGTTTCCATGGGTCACATGGAATTTGAGGCAGATTTTCTATGGCCTCATGCCTTTTATGTTGCCAGCCCTCACCTGCTTGCGGGTAAGGTAATATTTCTCTGTGTGTTCTTTTGGCATAACAAGGGCGTGCACGTCCACACATGGACACACAAATCATCATCATCATCATCATCGTCAATTTTTCCATGCTCATATGGGTGAGATGTGCCTGTTTCCAAGTAAGGTAATATTTCTCCATGATCAGACACACTTTCATGGGGCACTACTTGCATGATGGTGACACATGGTTTAGAATCATCACACAGTCAAGGCACGGAGACAGTACTAAATACATTCATGCACTTGCACACATACACACACACGTTTGGCTTCTTTTAGCCTTTGTCTCTGAAATTTACTCACAAGTCCTAGGGCTATAATAGGACAAAGTTACCCAAGGTGCCACACAGTGGGATTGAACTTGAGATCACATAGTTAGGCAACTTCCCTGTATGTGTGTGTACCTGTATATTTGTATGCATGTGTGTGCATGTCACCACCACCACCACCACCACCATTTTACATCTGTTTTTCAAAGCTGGCATGGTTGTTTCAGTTATCAAGTTTCAGGAGGGATGGAGACCACAGATCACTTACATGTTCCAATTTTGACAGGGTTTCTACAACTAGATGCCCTTCTTATCGCTAACCACTTTACAGGTCTTACTGAGCGTATTTGATTGTGGCACCAGCATAAGAGAGGTTGTCATGTCCTTGGCAAAACTAAACAAGTCCTCTCTATTATTTGTCACCTTTGTTTGTTTTCAATGACAGTGATGGAAAATAATGTGAGTTTAATGATAGAGGAGGGAGTAACATAGAAGGACCAAATTGATAGGAGTGAGAGGAGGATAGAACAAGAGAAAGAGATGGATGCCACCAACAATGATTGATAGAAGAGGCGGGTAGTGTGAGAGAGAGAAAGAGATAGCATTGAAGATGTAGTGATGGTTAGAGAGTGGGAACTTTGGATTTGAATAATGAGTGATAGCATAAGAAATTATTGGTGCAAGAAAGACTGATGACTTTCAATAAAAAAAGGTGGTGGCGAGGGGATAGACAGTTGGCTAGTTTTTTTCAGATTGCAGAGTTTCACCTAAGTTCATTGTGACTTTATACTTTGTTAAATTTAATTTTGCTTTATCTAGTTACTTCATTTATTATTTTTTTTCTATTTTATTACTACTTTTTTTTTTTGTTTTCTCTATTTCAGATGAGTTTTCGTTTGAAACCTTTCGAATTTTGTTATTTGAGTTTCTTTGGATTTAAAGATGAAGACCAGAAACAAATGGAGAAACTCACTTCAGAAAATGGTACTGTTACCTGTCAATTAACATTAATTAATATTCATTGTTTTAACATCCATTTTTTCCATGCTTGCATGGGTTGAACAAAGTTTATTGAGGCAGATTTCTCTGTCTGGATGCTCTTCCTGTCACCAACCCTTGTTTCCAAGTGAGGAAAGATATATTCTCACAGAATATTGGAAATGAATGACACTGGACAGTGACACTCATTCACAACCATTACACAATTTAGAGACAAAGGGATGGACACTCATGCACACACGCACGCACACACACATAAACACACACACACACACACACACACACACTGGGTTTCTTTCAGTTTCTATTTACTAAATCCATTCACAAGGCTTTGATAGTCCCAAAGCTATTGTAGAAGGCACTTGCCCAAGGTACCATGTAGTAGGACTGAACTTGAAACCATGAGGTTAGGATGCAAGCTGCTTCTCAACCATGTCTGTGCTTATTAATTGGTAAGTTGGCAGAATTGTTAGCACCCCAAGCAAAATACTTGGTAGCCTTTTGTCTGAGTTCAAATTCCACCAAGGTCGACTTTGCCTTTCATTCTTTTGGGGTTGATAAATGAAAGTACTGGTTGAGCACTGGGGTCAAATACTCCTCCCTTGAACTTGGCTGGTCTTGTACCAATACAGACTACAAAATCTTTGTGTCAATACA
>NC_068984.1:255836-258414 GCF_001194135.2 Octopus bimaculoides
GGGGGGGGGGTTAGAATTAAAAATCTTGATTAGTTTTACTTTCATCATTACATTTTAGAGGTGCAGCATTTGACTTGGTTTCCAGACAGAATGCTAACTAAAACAATATCATTGCAAATTGTGACAGAAGTCTAACATTATATGCTAAAGCAAGATTATCATTGTCATTTAATGTCTGCTCTCCATGCTGGCATGAGTTGGATGGTTCAAAAGCTCTGATGTCTCAAAAGATCATGTCATGCTCCAGATGTCAGCATTGGACATGGTGTCTATGACTGGGAACCATGACTTTATCTTCTGCCTGACAGTCTAACTTCATGGCTGAACTCTCAGTGCTCTTAATGTCTTTAAATCCTTCTAGACTGAGGAACGAGGTTGGTTGTGTGTCGTTAAAGACACCTGATGTTCAAACTGAATGAAATCTCTCTCTCTATAATAACAGCCAGTGTAAATGTTGGTTGGTTGATTTCTTCAAACATGCTTTACATCATAAAGAGAGAAAGGAGATAGAGTGAAAGATAGATACTGAGAGAGAGAATTAACTTAAGAAATGCAGGATGAGTGTCTTATGACTTTCTGAAAAAAATACACATTTTTTTAATGAAACTTTGCAGGGATAGATTTTTGATGGAATAGATTGCAATGATATTGATAAAATTAAGAAAAATAACAACATATGTTTATTGAAATTTGTTTTATTTACTTTTATTTTCGGACAATATTTTTCTTTTGAAAATTAGTATTCAATTTATCATTCTACATAAGCAACAAGAAATTTGATAAAAGTTAAAATTGTTGCATGTATGCCATATTATCTGGCATGGTGGCAAAAGTTTATTTTCCAAAGTAATTGGTCATATAAGTAACACTCGAGTGTATAATATATTCATCTTCATCATTTAACATCCGTTGTCCATGCTGGCATGGGTTTGATGGTTTGACCATAGTTGGCATGCTGGAGGGCTGCACCAGTCTCCAGTCTAATTTGGCATGGTTTCTATGGCTGGATGCCCTTCCTAATGCCAACCACTTTACAGAGTATGTTTTTATGTGGCACCACACATGCACCTTCATGCGGCACTGCATGGGTGCTTTTATGTAGTGCTGCACAGACGCTTTTATGTGGTGCTGCATGTGGCACCACACAGGCACTTTTATGTGACACCACCACGAGTGCTTTTTATGTGGTACTGGTACAGGACTCTTGCAGGGAGACTAGTCTTAATACTTCTGCCTCAGAGTATTGGTCTTCATGAGTACAGCAAGGGACCAGGCATCTCAGCCCTTTGTCGTCTTGCCTGAAAGGTTCAGTGTCCTGAGGTCAGTGCTCTTCAGTACTTCATCCCATGTCTTCCTGGGTTTCCCACTTCCACATGTTCCATCTTCTTTGAGAGAATGGCACTACTTTATGGAGCTGCTGGCATCCATCCGCATCACGACTAAACCAGTGCACACTGCATCTCATTCCTCTTATGCCTAATTTCTTTCTCAATACATTGGCACTCTCTCGAACATGTACACTTACATTACACATCCAGTGGAGCATACCAGCCTCATTCCTCTTTAACTTTTACATGTCCTCTGTATTCCGGGTCCACATCTCACTAACCATGTTGGATTGCTGTCCTTATACATGCATCATACAATCTTCCTTTCACTCGGAGAGAGAAAGCTTTCTTAGCCAACAAAGATAACAGCTCTCTGAATTTCCTCCATCCTATTCTTATTTCTAGCTATCACAATCTCCATGCATCCTTCTCCACTACTAATTTGGTCTCCTAGGTAGACAAAATTATCCCCTACCTCTAATGGACCACCAGGGGCATTTGAGAGAATCAATTTCCTAAGCCTCTATAGTTTTTATGGATCCTGTGCATCTTCCACATATGAACAATACCTTCTCTGATAATCTTCTTATTAATCCACTGCACCTCTTGTGTGTCCATAGCTTACACTGGGAACACTGTACGGAGTTCCTGCCTACACCTTTTCTACAAATTGAACACATTTTAAAATGTAGATCTAGAGCGGGGAGTGTATAGCTTGTTGTGGCTGGTACACACACACACACACACACACACACACACACACACACACACACACACACACACACACACACACACACACACACACACACACATTAGAGATGATGAAAGAAGAATTATATGTGTAAAGTGAATTCAAGAATGTCTTGATGTCACCAATCTTTCTCACTTCTCAGAACCATTTCATAGAGAATGAATGGGAGAAAGAGAGCCTGCCTCATGTCGACCCAATAGAGGGACCAGCTATCCGAGTTGATAGTACCAGGGTAGATAAAGCAATTAAGAGTATGAAGACCGGGAAAGCCCCCGGCCCATCAGGAATCACTGCAGAGATGCTCAAAATATCTGGCAGTGTTGGCTATAGCCTAGTCACCCGTATTACGAACCAGGTGATACACGAAGGAGTCATACCCTATGACTGGTGTAGCAGCATCATAGTCAACTGCTACAAAGGTAAAGGGGACGCTTTAGATACAAATAATTACAGAGGCATCAAGCTGTTAGATCAGGTTATGAAAGTTACAGAGAGGGTC
>NC_068984.1:259893-268650 GCF_001194135.2 Octopus bimaculoides
GTGGCCGTTTTCGTGCGGGTGACACGTAAAAGCACCCACTACACTCTCTGAGTGGTTGGCGTTAGGAAGGGCATCCAGCTGTAGAAACTCTGCCAAATCAGACTGGAGCCTGGTGTTGCCATCCGGTTTCACCAGTCCTCAGTCAAATCGTCCAACCCATGCTAGCATGGAAAGCGGACGTTAAACGATGATGATGATGATGATGATCTACTTGTCATCCTCAATACTATTCCCTACCCACATTTTACATTGGCAACCCGACCATCAAATCATCTCAGTTTCACCACCATACATCTCTTACTCTCTTCATGTACTACACCTGCCTCTCTCCCACAACACCGTCAGAATTGACTCAACCACTTGTTACCTCTCTCTCTCTCTCTTCCCCTGTCTCATATCATTATTGTTCTGTTACTCTTCACTTTGCCAACATCATTGCTCACCCCCACCCCCCACTAAATATCTGCCTTTCAACCCTATCCAATCTCTGCAGTTGTCACCTACTCTTCCCTACCTTCCTTACCTTCTCCTTCACTCATTCTCTATTTCTCACTTTTCTTTACACTCTTGCAACCTTTACCTACTCAAACTCCCCATTCACTTCATTCTTTGACACCTTATCACCACTATTCTCTCTCTTTTCTAACCCCCCCCCCTAACTTCTAAAATCTGAGTAACCATGTGGCCTTTCTACAGTAAGTGCAAATAACCTGTTCTGCTTTGACCCTTTCTTTCATATTTAACCCCTTCATCTCTTGAAATATGGCTGTTTCTCTCAGGATATCTTATTAGTCTTGTAAGCTACATGGTAACCTCACCAGTGCTGGTGCCATGAAAAAAGTACCCAACACACTCTGCAAAGTGGTTGGTGTTAGGAAAGGCATCCAGCTGTAGAAACCACATCCAAGAAGACTCAAGAGCACACAATAGTCTTTGGAGCCATTGAATCCTGTTAAACCATGTAATCCATGGATTACATAGACATTGAATAATGATGATGATAATCGAAGAGATGGCAAATTTAGATGAACAGAGGTGGTAATGATTGTGTGTGTGTGAGAGAGTGAGAAAATGAGAGCAGGCTAGTGATTGAGTATAGAGCTGCCTAGGGAGTGGATAACTTTTTCTGAGATGTGATCTTCTATATGAGAAATACTGTATTCCTTCAAAGCATATTTTATACTTTGTCAATAATTGCTAGTTGTTCAGTATTCATATATTCTTGCCACAAAGTCTTTTTGATGCTATTTTTTGTTGTTTTCATAATTCTTAATAACAAGATCACTTCTATATCAATCAATATTTGGTACTTGAAAATTTTTCTTTCATAAATTAACCTAACCTATTGCTAATTATAGATCTCTTGTTCGTTAATATTCAAGCTGTTCTTATTTCAAGTATTATTGTTTCCTCCTCATCACCATCACCATCACCACCACCATCATCATCATCATCATCATCATCATCATCTCTAATTGTCTTTGCTGATATGGTATGAACAAGCATGTCAGCATTCAGCACCACTCACTCATTTATGAAATCCATGAAATGTTTGCTTCTCAAAATCCAATTCTTATTGATTTAGAAGAGTTTTTAAATTGCTATATTTTATGAAACACACCCATTGTGATTTCAATTTTATTTAGAAGAATACTTAAAATTTACAATGTCTTCCAACATGTTTGATTTTTTTTTTGATTATTTTACACATTTATTTGCAAACTACTTACGAATTTCTGTTTTCTATTTCAGGTGGAACCTATGTAAACTGTAATGATGAAAGGGCTACACATTTAGTGGTTGATGATCAAATTACTGACGATGTACCTGTTATTAGTAACCCAAAAGGGTTTGTCGTAAGAGCTGAAGTGAGTATTTATCTGTGTGTGTGTGTGAGAGAGAGAGAGAATCATTTGTTAGTAGGCGTGTGTCTATTGTTATATGTGAAGTAAAAATACGACTAGGTTAACTCGTAAGCCTAGCTGTTTCATTGCTGTCTGCTGCTGTTTAAACTAAAGAACTGAGATGAGATGAAAGGGTATTGCCTGTTTGGAATCCCCATGTTAAGTAAATGCAAATTAATATGTAATCTGGGAACTGGTCAGGGAAGTCAGAACTTCAAAGAAATGATAAGCAGCAACAAATTCTGTTAAGTTATCAGTGGTAGAATATTTAGTTGTTCAGTCTACAAGCTGAATGTTAATACAGAATGTGAGGTGTGTGTATAATAATTTTAACATTATCATTTAAAGTCTATGTTCCATGCTGGTGTGAGTTAGTTTGACAGAAGCCAGTGGGCTCAAACACTGTACCCCTGTGCTCCAGTGTCTGCTTTGACAGGGTTTCTGCAGCTGGATGCCCTTAACATAAATCACTTTACAACATGACTGGGTAATCTTTCATGTCACCAGCACGAGTGAGTTATGCATGCTGCTTTCAAAACTATGAAACTCAAGTGGGTTCTCTATGTCAGGAGATGAGAGTTAAGGTATGAGAGAAGATGGTGGGGAGCAGAACAAGTTCTTGAAGAGGAGTTGTATGGCTGCTCATATTTAAAAGCGAGAGTGAGACTGAGTCAGCAGTGGCTTTCCATACTCTCTGAGCCAGACAAAATTCACTGAGATAGATTTTCTATGGCCAGATGCCCTTCCTGTTGCCAACCCATACCTGCAAAGTATTAAGGCTAAATATGTTTGTGTGTGAGTGTCTTTTTGTCTTGACATCAAGTGTTAATTGTAAATTAGTATCACGATCACAGAAGCCAACCATATTCGTTGATTTCATTCTTCTTTGATAACATGTTTGGCCATTGGACAGTATTGCATTACTTGGAAACAGGTGAGTGTTGGTGACAGGTAGGGCATATGACAGTAGAAATTCTGCCTCAACAAATTGCGTGTAACCCATGGAAAAGTAGACATTGAAATGATGATGATATATTTACATCTCATGTATCATCATCATCATCGTTTAACGTCCATTTTCCATGGACAGATATATCGTGTGTGTGTGTGTATATGTGTGTATATATATATATATATATATATATATATATATATATATATATATTTTTAATAGTGATGAGACTTTGGACTAGTGAACAAGACCTTTGGAAATATGCTGTGCTTGAGAAGACCTGGCAAGCCAAGTGAGACCCTAACCCTAACCCTAGCCCTATGCCAGCAGTGTAACCAGCCTATTTATGTGTAACTTTCTTCTGTTGCACACTAAACTTTGCTTGCGAAGACCTGTTAAGGCAAGTGAAATCAAAATCAAATTCACAGACGTGGTCGATGACAGCACTGCCTGACTGGCACCCGTGCCAGTGGAATGTTAAAGCACCATCCGAGCATGATCGTTGCCAGGGCCACTGACTGGTTCCCGTGCTGGTGGCACATAAAAAGCACCATTTGAGTGTGATCGTTACCAGCATTGCCTTACTGGCACTTGTGCCGGTGGCACGTGAAAAACAACATTCAAGCGAGAGTGTTGCCAGTGCTGGTGGACTGGCTCCTGTGCAGGTGGCACATAAAAGACACCATTTGAGCATGACTGTCGCCAGTACCACCTGACAGACCCTCGTGCCGGTGGCACGTAAAAAGCACCCACTACCCTCTTGGAGTGGTTGGCATTAGGAAGGGCATCCAGCTGTAGAAACACTGCCAGATCAGATTGGAGCCTGGTGCAGCCTTCTGGCTTGCCAGTCCTCAGTCAAACCATCCAACCCATGCCAGCATGGAAAGCGGATGTTAAACAATGATGATATATATACATGGGATATATATATATATATATATATATATATATATATATATATATATATATATATATATATATATATATATATCATCATCATCATCGCTTAACATCTGCTTTCCATGCTGGCATGGGTTGGATGGTTTAACTGAGGACTGGCAAGCCAGAAGGCTGCACCAGGCTCCAATCTGATCTGGCAGTGTTTCTACAGTTGGATGCCCTTCCTAATGCCAACCACTCCAAGAATGTAGTAGGTGCTTTTTATGTGCCACCAGTATGAAGGCCAGTCAGGTGGCACTGGCGTTGACCATGCTCAAATGGTGCTTTTTATGTGCTACCGGCACATCATTCCAATTGTCTACTTCGCCAAAAAAGGTATCCATTCATCATTGAGCTAGGGTTTATATTTGTATTCAGTCATGCAACTTTTTTTTTCATATCCTTGACAAACGTTGGATCTATAATTTAACAATACAGACGTCAAAACGTGTTCATACAATGTACTTCATGAGACTCCAAAACGCCCTCTTTATTTGTGCTGGTGTAGTTGTCTCTTTTGCTTTCTCAATTCACTTGTGCTTTGTTTAACTTAACAGAATGTTGCTCGACTCGTATCCCTCATCCACGGTTCATTTCACAAGAACACAGACACACTCGGTTGCTGCTGCCAACAACTTGCTGCATCTTTCTCCACATTTTCTTTTTCTGAATCAGTGATTCCTAAGTTGGGTGGTGTTGTGAGCTGATAATGAGGTGCTAAGGTAGTGATGGATATAATGGAAGGGTTGGAGGGATGGGTGTTTGAAGATGTCTTGGTAGAAATATGGCATCTGAGATTACATACGTTGGCATATTGAAATAATCCTATTTTTAATTCTTTTTTGTTGAGACCAGAAATGAATGACAATGCTTGTATAAAGGTGACACTCATAAGCTACATGGCTGGCCCATGTGCTTACATGCTTCCACCTCTGTTCATGTCAGATAGTTTACTACTTACTTAATCCTAATATTTCAGCACCTTGATTCTAGCTGTATATTCTTATTCTTATCTTTCATTCTTATTCACAGCTGAGTTAACCTCTATATGTTCTGCTGGTTCTATTTGGGATAGTTTTTCATTAGAAAGTTACTCAGTCCAGCATTTGACATGAAAGACATAAATCTATTTGTCTGTACTAATATAAGAAATATACTTTATTAAATAAAAATATAATTTACATACACTGAAAGGTCTGATCTACACAAGGCCAATGAGAAAAGTGGTGTGAACTGGACTGGGTAATGTGTTTGCAGGTTGCAGAGATAAGCAGGCAGCTGGTGTTTGGTGTGAAAAGAGAGAGATTTACTGTGTGGAAGATAAATAGTTTACAGCACTGAAACCTGATAGAACAAGCAAATTGTTACAGAAGGAAAATGAAGTAGAATTGGAGAGGAGGTAAATTGAAAAGACAATGTCAGAGCACTTAGCACCGCCATAAGAAAGGATATTTAATCTTAGCAGCATTCATAATTTATTTAAATATTGATACATGTGGTTTCAAATTTGACGATGGTGGAATGTTTTGAGAATGAGAGAGAGAGAGGGGGGGAGAGAGAGAGAGAGAGAGAGATGGTTCAATGACTGAATAGAAGTTCTCTCATTGCTACAACAACAACAACAACAATAATAAGATTATTTTATTGAGTTGGAGTTGATAGTCTGCCATCAATCTGCCTTGTTCCATTCACTCAATTTAACAATGAAGTTGATGGAGGTTGGGGAATTAAAAATGACAAATAATTTGAGTGGCTGATATTTTATAGATTTTGACCTCTGTGACTGTCTTCTCTATGGGCCAGGTGGGATAGTGGTGGGGTTTTAATTTAACTACTTCATTTGTTCAGCGTGTTAATTATTAATTTTTGATGATTTATTATATGAGAAGAGTTGTAATTATTATGGTTCTCAATACTAAGCCACTTTTGTTAGGTACTAAACACAGACAACTAAGTATTTAATACTTGTGACAAGGGAGACAATATGATTGGAACTATTTTATTTTTAGACTGTCTATGACTTTTGGTGACACTCCAGTTTAATTAATTGTTGTACAAGTCGTTAGCTTTAAGGTAGTATACTAGTCTTCACGTTCTCTTCTCTTGATACTGTCAAATGCAATTCATTTGGTGCATAAGAGAGCTAAGTTAAAAGAGGTAAATTTATAGCTGATCTGTAATTCTGCCAGTAACCATCGATGTTGCACTTATAGAGTACAAGTATGATGCTTCTTAAATATTGATTCGAAGGTTGCTTCATGAATTTACATGTCTGAATTAATCTCATTACTATACCCCTTGGTTTTCCTCTTTGTCAGCAAAGACAGTTTGACCCTTTTGTTGTTTTGTTTTGGTAGGTATCACTGTATGGTAGCCACATGGATCTATCCTGCTGCACAACATTTTGCAGCAAGTGCATTTTAACCTGACTTCAGGCTCACCAAAGCCTTACGAAATCGTATCAAAACCTGTGAGAGGGGGCTGGTCTGTTTCTTAAATATCACCTGGTTTAACACTTCGATTTAATCCTTGGGTATCTTTAGTAGTGTAAGGAGAATTTCTAGTCTTTCCTCACCCCTGCCAGGGGTCCTTAAGGGGACATAGCTTGTATTCTTCTCTTCTTCATTTCTTCCAGGGTCCTGAAAAAGAACACAGTTTGTGCTCTTCCTCTCACCAGTCTTAGGGGTCCCTAAAAAGTGCCCTAAAAATGGACATAGCCTATGCTCTTCCTCCCCTCTTGCTCCCACATATTACTTAAGCAATGCTGGGTGTATTATGTTACATTTTTTTTTCTTTTTCTTTTGGCTCAGAAGTTTGATTTCTGCCCCTTTTTCCTTGAAGGCAACCCTGGTGAATAAAGAGCTCAGTTTGCTATCCTGACATAAGACCCTTTTTTTGATGAGTTTTTAAACCTTGATTACTACATAACGTTGCCAAACTTAGTTTTATTGCCTCCATTAAAAAGTTCTATTGCTGTTTATCTGTTTTCTTTTTATCATATTGATTTGGTTGAGGAAACATGTTGGCGTGAAATATTTATTGGTTTCCTCACTATGTTCGATGTTCACAAGTGATGTCAATGAAGTTTTATTGTCAAGTAGAAGCTGTTTATAGTGTTATCAAAGGTGATATTCTAGTGAAGCAGAGAGAGAGAGAGAGAGAGAGAGAGAGAGAGAGAGAGCAGGGTGTTAGATCAATGTGTGATGACAGATTAAACACAAAGCCACAATCTAGTAATAAAGTTTACACAAACTTTATACTTTTATCATGTTACAGTTCACTCTTGTAGATAAAGGTGATGCGAGACAGAGATAAATAGCAAAGCTGCCTTTTATTTAAACTCGTTTAATTCATCTCAGTATTGGTAAAAAAGAAAAAAAATGAATACAAAGCCAATGATAAGAGACTCCTCCTTTTTTTTCTTACAACAACATTTCTTTCCCATGTTGCCATAATTTGGCAGAAGTTCAGTATTTACATGTATTTGATTTTGAGAAGTGGTTTTGTTGTTCAGTGCCAGGAGAACCCTAATTGAACAAATCTTTTAGCAAAAATGTCTCTACCATCACCATTCCATCTTTTCTCAGTCTATCTTGTGCTTCATTATCCAATGTGTTCTTCCCATTTCAAGAGAGTACGGTGGGGTTTAAGACGCATGCTCTTTAGAGTTCCAATTTATTAAGCGTGCAGTGAAGTTGGTAGTTATTTTCCTAATTCACTTCATAGGTGTGGGCATGGCTGTGTGATTAAGAAGCAACCACATGGTTTCAGATTCAGTACCACTGTGCTGCACCCTGGGCCAGTGTTTTCGACTCTAGCTCTGAGGTGATCAATGTTTTGTGAGTGAATTTGATAGACTGAAATTGTGGAAGCTTGTCATTTAATGTTCCCTTTTCCAGTGGGGGAGCATAATTCAGAACCTACAATGTAAGAAAGCACATTGTTTCCGGTGGTGTATAACATCTGATAGTCTAGGTTATATATGTGTGTGTGTGTGTGTGTGTATCTACCCCCCCCCCCACTTGACAATAGGTGTTGGTTTGTATATGTCCCCATAACTTAGTGGTGTGGTAAAAGAGACCAAAAAGTAATATACTGGGGTCAGTTGGTTTAACTGAAACCTTTTAAAGTGGCACCCTGGTATCGCTGCAGTCCAATGACTAACACAAGTAAAAGAAAGTAAAAAAGACTTGAGAAATGTAGAATGAACTGTTTTTTTTGTAGCAGAGTTGGACATACAGGCATTATAAATCTGCCATTTTTAATTACTAAACTCATTCTTGAAATATATTTTACCAATATGGCATGGAGTTGTCTAAAACTTCTCAAGAATTAAGTTTTGTAAATAGTGCTTTTTGTGAAGTCACCAAAGTTTAAAATGAATTCATGCAACTTTCTATGTAAGCCAAATGAAAATTGGTTATAGATTATTTCCAGTTCTGTAAATATTTAACTTTTTATTTATTGAGAATAATAACAAACTGTTTCTCACAGAAGTACGTTTCCATATATCTGCCTGACATCATTGATATACATACTTATATATATATATATATATAGTGGGAAGATGAGGGTGAGTGAGAAAGAGAGAGAGAGAGTATGAGGGTGAGCACGAGCGCTTTGTAACTGAGTGAGATTAGATTGTAGAATTGAGTTCAAATCTTGTCATGCATAAAATCTATAATAAATTGTGATATTTTGTGAGATAATTTTTAATTCGTTGAGGCCCAAAGATATCTTATGTTTGATGTAGGTTAAAAGGTACTTGAATCATTGAGAAAGTCTTTTTATGGTTGTTTGATCTGATAGAAATAGCAACCAAATATACCCCCTGCCAAACACACACACACACACACACACACACACACATTCCACCGTTTTTAAACCTTTTTATACAAAATCTGCCTTAAATCTCCAGAGGTTATTTGGTACAAACTGCTTTAAAGTGATCTTAATTTGAGC
>NC_068984.1:268660-271117 GCF_001194135.2 Octopus bimaculoides
ATTTGTATTCTGCACACCAGTTAAATAATGGCAGCCATTTAAAAAAAATTTTCATCATTATCAAAATCAGTTGAAACAAAGGAAGTGTATTTCAAAAAAAAAAAAAAAATGGTAAAAGAAAAGGATTAAATGGGAAGGACACATTTTGGTGGTGGTGGTGGGGGTGGTGAAGGAATTGTCACGGCTGGATTGCTTATGCTTTTGATCACAAGTCTACCCATTCAAGATTGCCCTGGTACTGAACAGACTGTTTTAAAAGTGATCTAAAACTTTCCATCAAAATTCCTGATTTATATTCCAAGAACCAGCTTAATAACAACAAAAAGCTCTTTTTATAAATTCTTCATTGTTTTCAAAGTTAACCAAAACAAAGACAGCACAAATTCAGCATAAACATGGTTACAAAGGGGTAAGGTGTGCAATAATTTATAGTGAAAAGTTTTCTCAAATCAGGTTCAATTCACAGACTTGCCTCTACTTTCATCAATAGACAAGCCATTGACCTCTAGTCTATTGATCGAATCACAAGAAATGAATAAATATCAACAGTTTAGTGAATTTGATCCTTGTTTAATTGTTTGCAGTTGAAACGTGTGATGCACAGAAATGTTACTATTTGGCTCTGCTGCTCATACTATTACCTCTAAGTTTGTAATATTCCTGTCATTTATCTACAGAACAAATTAAACCTACTTGTTGTTTATATTCCAGTGGTTCTGGGGCAGTATACAAATAGATGCTTGTGCATGTGAGGATATTTACCTGTTTGAAAAGGTGAGTTTTTATTTATTTATTTGCTGAAGTAGACCATGTGATGTATGTATTGGATGTTATGTAAACAAAAATTTGTAACACCGCACCTGCAGTACATCATCATTTATAATATATAAAGACCTGTAACATTGTATTTTCTGCGAGCAAAAGTTGAGAAATATTTCTGCAAGAAATGTATCAAATGTTCCTTATTAGAATGTATTAATGTGTGTTCTTACAATAATGGTTCATAGAGGAATTTTATTTTGGCCAAATTGGGTGACAATGGCAAAAGTTTGGCAATCATACACAATCCTGATTTTAGCTTGCAGCTGACTACAAAACATATTTCCTCCATCTCTCTGTACTCACTCATTGAGTTCTGTCTGTGACCAAGATTGAGGCTATTTGAAGATCTGGTGTATCCCTCTATCTTTTAGATGTCCTTGTTTCTCTTTCCACATATCAAGTTGAATGTTTGACATGTTCCAATAATTTTTTGGGTGTTGCTTTTAACTTTATTGAAAATTGGTTCAATTTGTGCCATTTCTTGTAGATTTACTGTTTTAATTCTTTCAGATGTTTATCAGTAATAAATCTCATGACCTCTCTTCTTTCTTATCTCTCTTTTTCCAGCTTGAGTAACCATGTATCTCCTCTACATGGTGAAGACACACTTGTTCCTGTCCCTCTATTCATAACCTCTTGCTGCCTGGCCCAAAGCCACCCCACTCAATACTACTCGCCCCTCAATTGAGGGACCTTGTTAGTTATTTGGTGACCTCATTGGTGCTATGTAAAAGCCACCCAGTACATTCTGTAAAACAGTTGGCATTAGGAAGGGCATTCAGCTGTAGAATCCATGCCAAAGCAGACGGTAGAGCTCACCAAGATGAGCTCACTACTTCTTTTGCATTTGCAGCTAAGTGATGGAATCTGGAAGGCTAGCAATATTATTATTTCTTGTTTGATGAAAACTCTCAGCTTTATTTTGCTGGATATGATGGAAAGAGTCAGCTGTCCACAGCCAGCAGATCATAATTCAAGAACCCTGCAGAGAACTTTTGCAGTTCCAAGAAATGATCATTTTTGTAGGTGCTCTGCATTCCAAGTTTAAAGAGGATTAGGGTTATCTGATCACATTGGATAGGGTTTCCAAAGCTAGAAGGGGGTCTATGCTTTCAAAAGCCTCTGTAAAATTCATGAAAACAACATGAAACATTATGAATCACTGATCTAAATCATTTACAATTTTTTTTATTCATTTGTTGTATTTAGTATTTTTGTCATTTTGTTTTTAATGGTCATCCTTTTTCAGAAGGAGTCACCTGAAGCATTCACACCAAATTATTTGAACAACTCATTAAAGAATCGTAAGCGTCGCCTTCTTCAAGACATCAATGAACGATTAAACCAAGACCAGCAGACTCCAAACTGGGGTCCCAAGAGACGCTCCAAAGATTTTGCTGACAAGAATATGACACCTGTGAAAATATGCCAAAATGAGTCATTAATAGAAACAAGAAGTGTTGAAGGTAGGATTTGAAGAAACACCTTAATTAAAAATTCTGGTTGAATGGTTTTGGTTTATTCTAATAATTCTTGGGTTGGGAAACAGAATATGAATTTTCTTGGTTTTCACTTGGTCTTCAATACTTTACAATCAATATGGCTGAAATTGTGTGTGTGTGTGTGTGTGTGTGT
>NC_068984.1:271368-293230 GCF_001194135.2 Octopus bimaculoides
TAAACACATGAACGTTGGTTATCAAGTGATAGTGGGGGACAAACGAGCACACTCACACACACATGACAGGCTTCTTTCAGTTTCCATCTACCCTATCCATTCACAAGGCTTCCAAGGTGCTACTCAGTGGGACTGAACCCAGAACCATGTGGTTGGAAATACTATATGCCACAGCAGCTTTGTATATTGTTGTTTAGTCTCCGGTGAGTCTTGATCAAGCAGACATGATCAAAAGCTTTCCAGTTGTGACCACTCCATCTTTATGTGTATCAAGTTATACACTATCTACTGTATCCATCTTTATTTAAGATGTTAGGGTGTGGTTTGAGGGAGATTTTGCTACTGTTTCTAGCAATTGAGTGAGAAGCTCCATCAGTGTCTCTTTAACATTGAATCTTCTTGAATATTCGCTACAAATTCTCTCGGCTGTGTTCAAGCTAGAGATTAGCATTTGACCAAAAGCTCTGGAATTATGTAGCAATGTCATGTGATAGGTTTAATCCACTAAAGGCTAAACAGGGCTATGCACTAATGATAGGGGTCTCAATAGGGCTGTGTATTAATAGTAGGGGTCTTAAGTGAGGTATGTATCAGTGCTAGAGGGTCCGAATGTCAGTGACACTTTCTCAATTATTTTATTTGGAAAACCACAAGACACCCATTCATTCTGAAATAGCTGCACCATTACTGAAATTACTGATGGACACTTCATATTTATGAAATGCTCCAGGCACTTCCAGAATGTTCAAACTGACTAAAGAATAGCATGAATTGCATATTGCATCCCAAATAGTAATTATGTGTAAGTTTGGGTTTGAGTGGAGCATTGCATGTATAGGGGGTGCAACAGTTGTTTTGCTTGTTAACATTCAAAATAGGTACACCCTATAAAGTGTACTCTATAGGTTTCATCAAGCAGCACTGATCAAAGTCACTCAACAGCAACAACAACAACAACAACAGTATTTGTGGCTTAATATATAAAGAAGAACCATTGTTGTATTATGGAAATTACTATGACTTGCTATCAGGTTCTTTGATTGTTATATAGGTGCAGCAAATTCTAAAGAAGAACAGTAAAATCAGAAACAAACAATTCTGATGATGGTGATGGCAGTGTTTAAGTTATCTTGTATCATTTCTGTTCAACTAATTACCGAAGCCAGAAGCAATTTCTTTATTGTTCTATTTCTGTACAACATTATTTTGTCTGTGAACTCTTGGCTCTCTCAGGGTAAAAAGAAACCAGTTCTTATTGTTACTGCTTCATATCTATTAACTAATATTCCAAAGTCACATAGGATTTTTTGTTTTCTGTACATTTAATGGTTTTTTTATCCAAGTCTGCCTGGACACACCTATCATTATACTAATTGAACAGATGTATCTCAGGTGTTGTCTAGGCGAGAAGATGATTTCTCTTCTTATTTTCTGTTCTTCTATGATTGTTTGGGGTGACTAGGTGTGTCTAGCAGTGTATGCCCTACATAACTAGTACAGGAGTATAACTTTGGGTGGTAATCTGAGTAAACACCTGATGGTCACTTCACAATGCCAAACCACTGAGTGACACATGGGTATGTTTGTGGGGGCGCACACATACACCCCCTTCATTTATTAACCTCATGTTAGCATTGTTGTTATTCCATTCTTGTTGCACAAAAACTTCTTTCACTCCCCCCCCCCCCCCGCCAACCAATGCCAGAGGCCTTGTAAAGCATCAAGGAACTGCTTTTTCTCTTGACTAAAAGTTTGTTGCTATATACCGAGTGAACTGTGAAAATCAAAGCAATGACTGGCACATTTATTCTTAATCCTTTCCAGGAGATTCAACCATTATTAATCTGCTAATCCTATCTTTCCTCACAGGAGAACACCTCTTTTACAATGAATGTGTTCATAACCACTTGATTCATTGGCACAAGGGACTCTGGGACAGTTGGTGTTTTGACATCATTGTGTCACGTCAGGCAAGAGGCACACCCTGTCCCAGTGATTAATGAATCTACCAAGAGTTGATTCTTGTGTTTATAATTTCAGCAAACAAACTGATTGCTGATGTGTTGATATCTGCCAACGGGTAATAAATCATCATGTGCATGATGATGATGATGATGTGTATTTATTCTTAATGTTTTGACAAATTTGAACGTGAATATGCTAATCACTGCTGAGGTTTGTCATAGGGGAACTTCCTTTATGATGAATGTGTGCATGTTGTTTGTTGAAATTATACACACAAGAACATCCACTCTTGTTAGATTCATTTGTCTGGGGATGCCTCTGGCTCACAAGACACAATGATGTTGAGAAACAGCGACTGTCTTAGAGTTTCTTTTGCTAATGAATTATGCTATGAACACCCAGTGCAGAGAAGTTGATCTCCTGTGATGAAATACAACAGTGATTAACATATTTACATTTGAATTTGCTGGAATGTGTCATGAATAAATATGCTAATCATCTTAAAAGATTAAGAGAAACAAATAACAACTCACTTAATTTTGTATATTTAAAAAAAAAAAGTAATTTTTCCCATTATTCATTTTCCCAGAAAAATGTACCAAGGACAGAAATGCTCTGAAACCATCACAGCGGTGTTTAGTTGCAATGGAATTGTTGCAGACAGAATGGAATTATGTGAAGATCTTGCATACAATTCTCCATGTAAGTAATACTGATTATTTCATCATCGTTCTTTGGGAACAACTATGTCATATGAGGAATATTCTTAGTTTTTAAAAAAGAAATAAGAAACAAACAAAGCATTGGAAATTTCTGGATGGAATTTAATCTTTAAGACAACACCAGGAGACAAATTAATAAAAAAAAAAAAAGAAAAGAACTGTACAGCTTTCTGAAAATCTCAGTTTCAATTGAAATCTTTTAATGGAGTTACAGTTCTATTTCTTTACCTGTTAGACTGGAATTGGTAGTATTTAGAGAATTTCATTATTTTGTATGGTAATTATAATTCTATACATTTACATAGAAACATCTTTTTCACCAACTTATTAATAGCTGAGGTCTGCCTCCTCCTCTTCCTACTACTACTAAAAAGAGGTTTTCCTCTTTCACTTTAGTTATGGATGAAGAGATGTTGTTCATGCTTCGACGAATGGCCGAAGTCAAAAAACTTTATGTCCAGTTTGAACTTCTGTTAGGAATAGGAACAGCAAAGAGAAAAAAATTCCAAAGGGATGTTGTTGAGGGGAGAAAAGATTAGGCAAAGTGGTGAGTGGCTGAGAGACATTAAGGGACAGGGAGAAAGATGAGAGGGTAGGGAGGTGACTGTGCAGTTTGGATTTGAGTAGAGGTGGTATGTAGAGACAAGCAGAAGCTGTTTTGGTAAATATAGAATAGGCAGAGAGAGAGAGAGAGGAAGTGTATGCCTGTAGCTTGTTGATGCCTTTGTCAAGCAGTTGGATGATTTTCCTTTCTTTGTGATCCAGGCTGATTGGTAGAAGTATGTGTGTGTGTGTGTAGCAGCAGTGCTGTCTCAGATATATGAGCAGTCTTGTCCAAAATATGTACATTGTCCTTGATAGGTTTTCAGTCTTTTTAAAAAGTTAACCCGGAATGTCATAAACCTCTCCAATCTGTGGTAGACGCTCGTTAATGAGCCACTTGAAAACGTGCCTCATCACTAAGTACACAAACTCACGTATGCACACAGAAGGCTTCGTAAAAGTTATTACATTCTAAACATACCTCTCCGTTTTTAGTTTCTTTTGCCAAATCCTTCTGTGAACAAGGAGGAGTTATAGAACACAGAGAACTGTACATGAGAGTAAGAGTTAAAGACCATGACTAAACGTGAAGGAGAAACTGTGCCAACTCCTGTTTCTATCTCAATATTTCTTACTAAACATTCTTCTTACATTTAACTTGTGCTTCCCACCCACATTAATTTATGCTCTTCACCCACAAGTTACATTGATTCAGGGTCCGTAGTCGTGCCAGATGCATGGTGACCTCAATAGTACTGGTGGCATGAAAAAGCATCCAATACATGATGTGTATAGTGGTTGGCATTAGGAAGGGCATCCAGCCATACAAGGATCTTGGAATAGAGGTCTCAAAAACATGGCATCTAAATGATTACTGTACCTGTGATCATCAGAGCTCTGGGCATAATACCAAATGGTACTTTTAAACACTGTGGCCAAATACCAGGAAAGCCAAAGGTATCAGAACTACAAAAATTGTTCTCATGAGTACTGCCCACATCCTCAGAAAACTGCTGTCAACCTGAGAATATCTGAGAATATCCTTTTAAACTTTTCCAAAATCTCAAATATTACAAATTCAACAGAATCTGGTCTTCTTCCCATACAATATATCATTACTAACCATTAACAACACTTATAGTTAAATCTTCAACTTACTTGGGTCTCAGCCTGAGACTTGGAACAGCTCATATTAATCAAAGCAACAACAATGAAAATAAAATAATAATAATAATAGTAGTAATAGCAGTAGTAATAGTTGAATATATACTGTTATTGTTGTAAACTTAAAAAAAAAATGAAACTAATATTCTGAGACTGATTATCTTACTTTTTCAGGTATTTAAGGAAAAAATTGAGGAACCAAACCAATACAATGTCCCAATACTTGTACCACTTGAGATTAAATCAATATTTGGTAAAATCCCACCAATTTATGACATCCATTGTAAAATAAGGGATGAGCTGTCAGACTTGATTAACAATTGGAAGGAAGATGCCTTGGTTGGCGATGTAATTCTTAAACATGTAATTCTTTTTTTTTATATTCTGTTCCACACACACACACACACACACACACACACACAGTTATTTCACTGATCATATACAGTCTTTACAATTTACTATTATTTACATGCTGTCCTGTCTGTTGTGGTCATTACCTGAAAACAAAGCTGCAGTCATCTTTGTGTCCACACTGGTTTTAAATTTCAAAGCTTTCCTTGCTCTTCAGTCATTTGTGTTTTTGTTAGATACGTTGATGATGTCAAAAACAGATAAAAAAAAAGAAAAAGATCAAAAGAAGACCCTAGCAAAAAAAAAACAAAAAACCTCAAGCAAACCCAGAACGTGTGGTCATTAAGTATAGTTTAGATGAAATTAAATAATGTGAACCTGTATCAATATGATGAATACCAATAAATCAATGTTAACTACTGGTGATTAGTTTCCGTGGCAACGAGACAATGAGATATTCCTTGAACACTCTTAGAGTGTTAATGAGTTTGGTCATCTGTTTGATGGATTGCATTGGCCGATAGGTTATGTTGGAATTATTGATATAATTATGAGAGGTTTATTAAAAAGAAGATTAAATGGAAAAGAAAACAAAAAACAAAAAAAAACCCAGCTGAATTGTAGTGTATTAGGTGTTTTGACAAGGGCCATAACTCTTGCTGCCTTACTTGGAAGTAACTATGGAGCAGTGTGAGTGGTGGCTTTAAGAAAGGTCAACCCAGAATGAGTTTGATGCCAGCATTGTAGGTAAAGGTGTATAGCTGGTTGATTTGGGTTTGGGGCTCACAATCGTGAGGTCGTGGGTTTGGTTCCTCGACTGGTCATTTCATTGTAGATCCAGTCAGTTCATTAGTTAGTACCAGCTACCCAGTACTGGTTCAACCCACTCTCTCTCCTTCAATGTTCCACTGGATCAAGGAGCGAGAGGGTTGAGTGTTGATGAATACGTCGATACCTAAACTATTTAGTGGAAGAGTAGGATTATGTTACAGGTCATCCATGTTTGCATGAGTTGGATAGATTGTAAAAAGTTAGACATATACCAGGGGAGTCAAAAGTCACAAGTTAGACATATACCAGGGGAGTCAAAAGTCACAAGTTAGACATATACCAGGGGAGTCAAAAGTCACAAGTTAGACATATACCAGGGGAGTCAAAAGTCACAAGTTAGACATATACCAGGGGAGTCAAAAGTCACAAGTTAGACATATACCAGCCAAGTCAAAAGTCACAAAACGATCTCAGATTTTAATAAATAAATTTCTTTAATTATTTTTAAAAAAATTTTTTTCTTATATTGTTATTAAAATATTAAAAAGTGATGATTGGAGTTTCAATACTTCTTAACGATATTTAAGAAAAGCACTAATTACTGTATTTGATGACAGAGAAAATGCACTTGTAAAAAAAGACAGTCTCAGAAAACTCATCCCTATAGGCAAAGTTAGGCTTCCTATAAGTTTTAATGCACTAAAATCCTTTTTTCTTTGAATATGCGCTGCTGAAATTGGGATGCATCTTTTATGTCATCAAATATAATAATTAGAATATGCTTATTGAAATTTTAGACTTCTTTGTAACTTTTGGTTCATGCAGTTCATATATTTCATTCCCATTTTCATTTATGCCTTTGTGGCTAATAAAAAAAAAAACAATTCATTTGTTGCCATGTTTGATTCTAACCATTCACTTGTGAAATGTTGTTTCACTGGTTTTTCAGTTTCTTTAGATTGCAGCAACAGGAGGGAATTGGTATTGTTATAATATTCTTTTAATCTGTTTTTATTGATTAGGCTGATAAATTGGTAAAAGCGTATCCTCCATTTGTGAACTTTTTCGAAAAAACAAAAGAGAGTATTCTGGAATGTGAAAAGAAGAATCCTAGATTTCATGCCTTCTTAAAGGTAATTCAACCAAAGCGTTTTCTTATTTCAACCCATCTTGGAGTTTTTATCATTTAAAAAAAAATCTTTTGTACAGAAATTAGAATTCATGCTCAAAGTTAGAGTTCTTGGATGTTGCTACAATGTAGAGGAAGGAATTTGGCAGGAAAATGTATTGCATAAGTTTAGAGAGAGAGAAGAGACTTTGGTGCAAATATTGTGTATATTATAGATACTTTAGAAGTAAGGCTTTAAGGAGCAGAGGGATTTTTGAATAAAATATTTTGTATACAGGTATGGTTGTATGGTTAAGAAATTTGCTCCCCAGCTACATGGTTTCAGGTTCAGTTCCACTGCATGGCACCTTGGGCAAGTATCTCCTGTTATAATCCTAGGCTAACAAAAGCCTTTTGAGTGGATTTGGTAGACAAATTGAAAGAAACCTGTTTGTTTGTGTGTATGTGTGTGTGTGGATGCTCCATTACCATCATGATTTAAATATCGATATTCCATGTTGGTTTGAGTTGGATGGTTCAACAGGATCTGATGCATCCAATGACTCCATTCTTCTCCATTGTCCGCTTTGGCATCGTTTCTACAGCTGGATGCTCTTCCTAGCATCTGCCACTTTACAATTTGTACTGGGTGCTTTTTTCATGGTATCAGCTTTTTCTTGTACTACTAGTAAGATTGCCATGTTGCTCATAAGACTACAAACACCAAGGGAGGTGGCTTTATGCTAGGAGATCAGGAATTAAAGTATGAGTGATGGAGCCAAAGCAAAACAGGTTTGTGTTTGTGTGTTTGTATGTTTGTGTCTCCTTGTCTTGATGTCATACAATAGTCGTAAACAAGTTTCACCACCATACAAACAATGATATTCATCTCCAATCTTCCATGAAAACATGTCCAGACGGGGAAATATTAGCTTGTTTGTAAAGAGATGAGGGTTGGTGACAGAAAGGGCATCCAGCTGTAGAAAATTTGCTTAATGAACTCTGTCTGATCCATGCAAGCATGGAAAATTGGAAGTTAAAGTGGTGATGATGATGATTTGGTATACTGTATAGACTTTAGCAGTAAAGAGTTTCGGGAAAAGAGGTGTTTAAGAGTGAATATTGTGTACATTCCACAGATTCTAAAACGAGATGGATGAGTAGATAACAGAATATTGATGTGCATAAGTTGTGAGTTCAAACCTGTTGTGGCTGGTATTTTGTTAATTCTATACATTTCAGTTGACACAGGTGTTTGGGAATGAGTTCCAGATTATATCTAGGAACATTAATTGTGATACACCAGCATCCTTTCTATGATGCTACTGCTTAAGAAATTGCAGTTACTACCCCAAAGCAATTTTTGAGATCATGTGACTGGATCTAAGTACTGACTCTAAAAAATCTTATAGTGGTTTAAGTGGTTTAATGTTATTTCCATTGCATTTCAACATCACTGTAGATTGTGGATGATCCCCACTGAGCATTTGAGGGAGTCTATTGTCTGTGCATTCTTAGTGCTTATTGTACCCCCACATTTGCCACACACAAAGACTATTTTCTCCATTAACCTACCTGTGATACTGCTACACCTCTTATGTGTCCAAAGCTTGCACTGGGTACAACGTATGGAGTTTCTACCAACACCCAACTTATGCATTGAGCAAGGCCATCTCCCTGAAGGGACTTGTGATTTGTTTGTTTTCCTGCTTACTAGGACTTTGGATTTTGTTAAATTAACTCCAAGGCCCTTAGATTCCAGGCCTTACTGCCACACCTGAAATTTCTTCTCTAGGTCAGGTAGTAATTCAGCTTTAAGAACAAGGTCATCAGTAGAGGAGCTTGCATGAAGCAGCCAGTCTTGAATTCCTCTGTTATGGCCTGGAGGACTAAGATAAACAAGATGGGGCTGAGAACTGATCCTTGGTGAATTCCTACCTGTACACTGAATTCATTGCTATACTCGTTGCCAACCTTCACTTTACTGGCAGCATCCCTCTACATGGCTTGTATAGCTCTTATTGACCACTCTTCTGTCCCTAGCTTCCACAATGACCACTAGATGAGGGAGAAGAGGACCCTGTCAAAGGTTTTCTTCATGTTGACAAAAGTCAAGTACAGGGCTAAATATTTCTCTTGCATTTGCTTAACCAAGAATATTGCATCAGTCGTGCTCTCACCTGGCACAAATCCAAACTGCATCTCATCTATGCTGTCTTCCTAATTAATTGAGCTATGACCCTCTCTGTGACTTATTATTATTATTATTATTATTATTATTATTATTATTATTATTATTATCGTTATTATTATTATTATTAATCATTCAACGTCCACACTCCATGCTGGCATCATTTAGATGGTTTGACTGGAGTTGATGAGCCGGAGAGCTGCACCAGGTTCCAGTCTAATTTGGCATGATCTCTACAGCTGGATGCCCTTCCTAACATGCCAACCACTCCAAGAGTGTAAGGGGTGCTCTTACATGTCACAAGAATGGGTGCCATTCACATGGCACTGGCAGTGATCATGACTATGATGCACGGGTGCCATTTACCTGGCACTGGTAGCAACCACAACAGCAATTCATGGGTACCATTTATATGGCACCATCAATGAGCATGACTATGATGTATGGGTTCCATTTACATGGCACCAGCAGTGACCATAATTACGATTCTTAGGTGTCATTTACATGGCATTGGCAATGACCATGACGATTCATGCTCATTGCCAATGGCCATGATTATGATGCACGGGTGCCATTTACATGGAACCGGCAGCGACCATGACTACAACTATTATTATTATTATTATTATTAAGGTGGTGAGCTAGCAGAATCAATGGCACACTGGACGAAATGCATAGCCTGTTGCTATGTTCTGAGTTCAAATTCCGCCAAGGTTGACTTCGCCTTTTATCCTTTTGGGGTTGATAAAGTACCGGTGAAATACTGGGGTCAATGTAATCTACTAGTCCCCTCTCCACAAATTTGAGGACTTGTGCCTCCAGTGGAAAGGATTATTATGATTATTATTATTATTATTATTATTATTATTCTTGAAGTGGTGAGCTGGCAGAACCATTAACATGTTGCTATGTTCTGAATTCAAATCCTGCTGAGGTTGACTTTCCAGGAAGATGTAAGGCAATTACATTGACCCAATCAATGTAATTGCCTTACATCTTCCTGAGAATTGTGTCAAAATTTGAAACCATTATTATTAAGGCAGTGAGCTTGCCGAGTCGTGGCTGCACCAGACAAAATGCTTAGCAGCATTTCTTTCAGCTCCTTAGGTTCTGAGTTCAAATTCTGTTAAGGTCAACTTCACTTTGCATCCTTTTGCGATTGATGTCACTGACTAGCCCTACGCCATTAAGATTTTAAGCTTTGTGCTTATATGAAAATAAATTATTGTCTTCAAATATATTAGTTGTTATTACAACATGGGGCTCAATGTTGTATTTGTAAAAATAAATTACAATAATTTATCAAATTGAATTTAGTTGCATTAGAAAATCTTACCAGAATTCCAGTTTTCTGGAAGTAGGGAGCCATCTTCAACAACAACAGTATTTTAAGGCCACACTTCCAGCTAAAGCAGAAGTTATCCCTACAGTCTTTGTGACAGTCCTCTCCATTTTACCCTGTCCCTTACATCCTTTTCTGCTCATTTCTACCTTTAACCATGCCTTTCTCAATTGCTCTCCTTTGCTTCCCTCTTATTTTCCATCACCCCTCTCACACAGTCCTTCTTCAGCACATGACCAACTAATTCCACCTCACTTCATAGCATAAATCCATCATTGGCTAAATTCCCATCATTCGTAGAAATTCATTATTTGTCTTTATCTTCTCTTGCAACTATTGGCCATCTATCTGCCAAACCATTCTCATTTCCGCTCTTTCCAACATTCTCTGCTGCTTCATGTTCATTATTCATGTAGCATTTCCTTGAACAGTTGCTTAATTAGAGCTGGGCTGCATCTGGAAAAGCTGAATCTAGTCGAGATAGGAAGAAGCAGCAGATCAGAAGGGAGAAAAGTACACAAGAAAATGTTAGATTTGGTTTGAAGGTTTTTCTCTTTGGAAAGATTTATTGAGCTGATTTCTCCCTTCAGTGGATAAAAATTACAATATGGAAAAAGACAGTATTTTGGTAATGTAGTAGTGAGTTGAGATGGTGGGGTGTATGGATGAGATTTGAGAGTCAAAAGAGAGGATATTGGAGTGAAGTCAAGAGATATTGGGATATGAGAGTAGAGAGTCAAGCGGTAGTGGGATAGTGGAAGAGAGAGAGAGTCAAGAGGTAGTGGGATAAAAGAACAGTCAAGAGATGATGGGAATAGGACCATGAGATGGTTGGGTAAGATGGTGGGAGTAGAGAGGTAAGGGATAGTGGGATTAGAGAGTATGGTCACAAAGTGATGGGAGTATAGAGTCAAGAAATAGTGGGATAAAAGAGTAGAGTCAAGACATAATGGGAGTAGTCAAGCGATGGTGGGGTAAAGGAGTAGATCCAAGAAATGGTGGGGGTAAGGGAATAGAGCATCAAGATGTGTGGTATAGGAGTCAAGAGATGGTAGGATAAGAAAGTAGAATCAAGAGATGATGAAGTAAAGAAGTAGAATCAAGAGATTGTTGAGTAATGGAGTGGAGAGTCAAGATGATAGGGCAAAGGAGTAGAGAGTCGAGATTGTGGGGTAAGGGATTGGAGGGTCAAGAGATGATGGGGTAAGGGAATAAAATCAAGGGATAGTGGAGTGTAGGATAAGAGTCAAAAGATGATGGAAATAGAGAGTCAGGAAATTGTGGGTAAGAGAGTAAAGTGCTAAAAGATGGTGGAGTAAAGGAGTAGAGAGTCAAGAAATGTTGGGGTTAGGGAGTAAAATCAAGAGAGGGTGGGATAAGATAGTGGTTAGTTAAGGGATGGGGTAAGGGATCAGAGAGGGTCAAGATATGGTGAGATGTAGGAGTATAGAGGTGGTGGGAGAGAGAGAAAGATGATGGAATATTTTTTAGCACTTGATGTATACAAAGTTGTTTATTGCTTGTTGTTGACTGTGACTGCACCAAGTGAGAAATCCTTTCTTTTTGTTGAATTATGATATTTTCCATCAATAATGTTATTAAACAGCCTCAGTTATTGTCATATACCCTTGTTCCTTTGAGATTGTTTTTTTCTTTTTTTTTTATTGGACTATATGTCAATGTTATTTAGTATTTTGTGAAGCTACTTGTGTTTTCTAGACATCTGCGATAAGACCTGCCTTGATTGAAATGTTTGATTGGTTTGATTGTTCTTCAATATTACATTAGACAATTATTATAATTTACAATAATGGGTTCCTGATTGAAAAGGCTGTATGTTTTGGTGTCGTGTACAATTAAGGAAGAAGACAAACAAATTAAAACCAGATTGATAATTGAAGCATTGAAATTAGTTATATAATCAAAATGGTAACGTTCTTAGCCATAGCTACCACCACCACCATCATCATCATCATCATCATCATCACCATATGTCTGCTTTCCATGTTGGCATTGATTGGCTGGGTCATCATGACCTGAGTCAATTCTCATTCTGAATTACTCTCTGCTCATAGATGGGCCAGAGGGCCATGTCTTGCTCTTCTCTTTCATTTCTAGCTTGGTTACTATGGCTGCGCTCTGTATAAGATGCAGTTTATCATTATGGCTACATCACTAAAGAAGTTGTTCATAAGACAGGACATAAAAGATACTCTTAGCTCTCTCTCTTCTCTCTACCCTAACCCTAACCCTAACCCTAACCCTTAGCTCTCTCTCTTCTCTCTACCCTAACCCTAACCCTAACCCTCTTACAGGAGTGTATTGGGTATATTTTGTCATGGCACTGATTCTAGAGAAGGTTTCATGTCTTTGGCAAGACACAGCAGAATAGATTCTTCTGCTCTGCATTTCATCTGCTTGTTCACCTACTCCCCAACAGTATGTGCTGGGGGTACATTTTATATCTTAGCCCCTGGATGACATAAAATATAGTGAAAAAGATATTTAATATTGATCAGGTATTGAAAGGTAGCTTGAAGTGAAACAATAGAGCAACAAATTAGAAATGTGACTCTGTGTGTGTGTGTGTGTGTGTGTGTGTGTTAGAAAAACTCTATTTCAAAGTATTTCTTCCAATTTTATTTAATATCTGCTGATGTGGATATTTGTTTTCACTATTTGTCTCTGTTCTAAATGTGTAAGAACATGGCTTCTATGAAACCAGAAACATTGCTTAACTAATAATAATAATAATAATAATAATAATAATAATAACAATAGTGACATGAAAATAACAGTACAGAATTTCTCGTTTCAATAGACTCAATTATTTCTTGTGTTTCAGGTATCTCTTAACAAACCAGAATGTGGTCGACAAACTCTAGTTGAATTAATGATACGTCCTGTGCAGCGTCTTGGAAGTGTTATTCTGCTTTTAAATGGTGAGAATTTGTCATTTCAGGATATTGCTAAATTTTTTCTTTTTCTTTTTTTCTTCTTTTTTTTCTTCTTTTTTTTTTTCCCCATTACCATCATTTATAACCTCTGGCAGACAATTTCAACTTCACCCATGTTCTCAGCTGCATGGCCAAATGACTGCAAAGGTCAAATTCTTGCTAGTTGGTGATTCTTTGACAGTATTTATCGATCCATTTGTTATTACTCACCAATTTACTATTCGTTCTTCTACTATGGAATCTCTGTAAATACTGATTGGTTAATGAAAATAATTAATTGATTCAGAATGTTATGCTAATGAAGTTTCATTGCTATTGTTATTAATATCGTTAGTACTATTATTATGATTATTAGTGTGGCAAGCTGGCAGAATCATTAGCATGTCAAGCAAAATGCTTAGCAATGTTCTGAGTTCAAATACTGCTGAGGTCAACTTTGTTTTTCATTATTTCAGGTGTCAACAAAATAAGTACCAGTCAAGTACTGCAGTTGATGTAATTGATTAGTCTCTCCCCTCAGAATTGCTGGCCTTGTGCCAGAATTTGAAACAGTTATTTTAATTATTAGATGTTTTATATTTAATAGTTTTTCTCTGTCAGCACTTCACTGAGCCAAATTTTTGTTCTAGATTGATCTCATAACTATTAACATGTCAACACCAATATTTGCCTGGTCCTTTTAAAATTGCAATGACTCTAGAATCTGTGTGTTAAACTGTGCAACAGGCTGCAATTTATTATCAGAAGCTGGTTCCTGTTGCTGCCTTTATCAGTCTTTGCTCAGTTCAAAAAGAAGTGATGAAGTAATTTCATTTTGACATTGACATTAGCAATTACTGTAAGTTAGTTCATTTGTCTAACCTTCTGGAACTTCCACAACTGGAGACAATGTTTGATGGTAATCACCTGACTTGTAGGAACTGATCCACCACCATTGCAATGATACATTGTTTTCTTGTCTTCTTGACACTAAGATTCTACAAACTTAAAATGTAGTTAGGGAGATGAAGATCTTACACGTAGGCAGCAAATTGGCAGTCATTAAGACTATCATTGAACAACATTCCATGCGTATTCTTTCCAACACTTTGCATGCTGAGTTCAAATCATGCTATGCTGACATTGCCTTTCAAAAGCCCCAACCTACTGCATTGGTTTAGTGGAACTGAAAGAATATCAGGCCAGATTTTTTGTAGTTTTTCTTCTGGTGCTTTGCATCCTAAATTCAAATCTTAATGTGGCCTTCTTGGCTGGTACACTTGACCCATCACCTAGTTTAACATTACCACCAGGCACCATTGATGTGTGTGTGTGTGCATGCATGCATATCTCTCTCTCTCTCTCTCTCTCTCTCTCTCTCTCTTGCATGTGAGAGAGAAGCCTTTGCTGGTTTGGATATGTGATGTGTATGAATGCAGACAGCTGCATAAAGCAGTGCCAATCACTTAGAGTGGATGGCACCTGTGGAAGAGGGAGACCAAGGAAGACATGGGACGAAGTAGTGAGGATTGATCTCAAGATGTTGGGGCTCATAGAAGAGATGACAAAGGCCCTAGATATTTGGTGATATGAGGTTCATGAGAAAATCTGCCAACCTCAGTAAAACTGAGTTCTGGAAGTGCTGTGTGTTCCACCCACATGTAACATTAAAAA
Source organism: Octopus bimaculoides (assembly GCF_001194135.2). Classification (NCBI taxonomy): domain Eukaryota; kingdom Metazoa; phylum Mollusca; class Cephalopoda; order Octopoda; family Octopodidae; genus Octopus; species Octopus bimaculoides. Next base: position 286,136 of record NC_068984.1, read on the forward strand.
ATTTGTTTGCACTCCCACCCCACCCCATTAAACCAAACTGCATCTCCTCTTCCTCGCATTGCCTCTTTATCATGCACTCTGTTTATCTCTCCCTCCCTACCTACCCCTGCAGTCCTGCCCTGCTCCCTGTATCATTGCTATCCCCTCTATACCCAAATTTCACCAGTCATTGCATCCCTTCTCCCCTTCCTTCCTTCTCATTCATGGGAACCCCTTACTCAGGCACCCTTACCAATGCTCTACCATCTCCACCATCTCCACCATCACTCCCTCTTGCTTATTCACTCTCTCCCTCTGACTCCCATGTACTACTTTCTCCCTCTCATACTGCCATCTATCTCCTCTACAGCAAAGCCCCTTTTTTGCTTCCCTCTCTCATCATATGGTGCTAGCCCTAGCCCTAAGCCTCCTGTACCCCACCCTACTCTCAAAGGATCTTTGTCTTGCAAGTTACTTGGTGATCCCACTGGTGCTTGGTGCCATCTAAAAAGCATCCAGTCCACACTGTAAAATGATTGGTGTTTGGAAGGGCATCCAACCGTAAAAACTCTGCTGAAATAGACAGTGGAACTTGGTACAATCCTCTGGCTTGTCAGCTCGTTTCCAGCCATCCATCCCATGTCATCATGGAAGACGGATGTTAAATGATGATGATGATGATGATATATTTAGAGTATTCTAACATGGAGGTGGGGTACTATGTACATCATAATATACAATAATTAAATTTTCTCTGTTCGTCATTGTTTTTAAAATCTATGTTAGAGAAGCAGCAACAACTTTTTTTCATCAAATTAGTTTGATCTGTTTGTGTTATCAACTATTTCCCTTTCCACAACCAATTAAACAAGCAGTGAAAGTGCCCAAATAAATGAAGTAAAGTAACTGGTTCAAGGGCCTGGTGAGGTTTGAACCTGATCACCAATAGTCTGTTCCTTTAAACTTCCCAACCTATTTTTACTTGTTGAACATGACTCCCTATTTTTTTTTATATCAACTCAATTACAACATTTGAAGAACTTAACACAGTCATTTCTTGGCTCTTAGCCACATTGGTTTTCTCAATTCTTTCTCTGGTGTGTATTCATACGATCTACTAATTTTCTGTCACAAACATTTTGGCAATAGTTCTGCCTATGTTACAGCAAAATCTGTATTTTTTAATCTATATTTCTTCACTTGTTGCTGTGTACCTCTAAGTAAGGAAACTAATTCTGCCAGTCTAAAGTTTAGTCCTTTTTTTGTTTTTATTGTTTCAAGAAATCATTATTGTTCTTTAAATAATAGAAATCTAATAGAATTAAACATTGTTTTTTTTTATTACCAAAAGAAATAGTTGAAGTCTGCACCATTTGTTCTTTTAATTTGTTTAAACATCTCAAGCTATGAAGCTGTGGCTGTTGATTTGAACAACGGCTCCAATATGGGCGTATGGTTAAGAAGAATCCTTTGCAACCAGATGTTTTCTGGTTCAATTCACTGTGTCGCACCTTGAGCAAACATTTTCTACTATACCTCAGGCTTTGTGAGTGAATTTGGCAGATGGAAACTGTGTAGAAGCCCGTTGTGTGTGTGTAATTAGGGTGTTCGGCCTATGATTTTAATTTTGTGAGGTCAATTTCTGGCAGTATGTTGTGTCCTTGAGTGTCACACTTTTTGCTCCAGTCCACTTGGCTGGCAAAAGAATGAATTGTATTCCAAAGGGCCAATGTTGTCACATTGTGTTACACTGAATCTCCTTGTCCATGGAGTGCTTAGCCATTTGCATGTTAATTTCACAAGCAGGGTATTCTGTTGATCAAATTAGCTGGAACACTTATCGTCCTAACCAACAGAATGCCAGTTATATATATATATATATATATATATATATATATATATATATATATGTATTTATGTGTTTGGGTTCCCCCACCACTTAACAACTGGTGTGATTTGTTCATCTTGTAACTTAACAGTTCAGCAAAAGAGTCTGATAAAGTAAGTACCTTATTAAAAATGTAAGTACCAGGGCTGATTCATTCAACTAAACCCTTGAAAATGATGCTCCAGCATGGGTGCAGTCCAATGAGTGAAACAAGTAAAACAATATTTTTCATCTGTTGAGATTAAAAGGTTGCATTAGAGTAGGCTGCAGAAGTCTTTTGGGTTTATCTCATGGAAGAAGAATTTAACTAAACAGTGATCAAGGAGTGTCTGCTATAGGATATTGCGCAATCTACATAAGTATGTCTTTATTAACCATTTTCTTACTTGGACCAAAAACAACATACAAGAACTTGACAGAAAAACTAGAAAGCTGTTGGCAATGTATGGAGCTCACAACCAAAATCTGATATTAACTGGTTCAATTAAAGAAGCCAGTCATTTTGTCACACAGAGGAGAAAGTAATAGGCAGAGTAATTATTTGAGAAACTGTGCATGTCCAAAAGGTTTATATATAAAACAGCAACAGGAAGAAAAGGCAAAAGGTGTTCAATCTGGTCGTAACCGGCCAAAATTAAATCCCCTTTATTTGTTCAAGCCGGTCATATCCAACTGTTCTACAAAATCGCTAAAAAAAATAAGCAAATCACGTTATTCAATTCTCGTAGCTTTGAGAGAATGCGAGATGAAGCCTTTCCCACCTTTATTCAAGTATAAATATGGGAAGGAATCGATGTGATGTTCAGGACCCTGTATTGTAGAGGATATGACTGAGGAACAAAGGGACCTAATGGTAAAACAGAAGGAAATAATCAGAACAAGAGCAGAGAGCCAACTGGTTCATTTGGGAGTTGTGACTGTGATGGTGTGAAACATGTGACCCAAAAGGTTGATGGAATCCTGAAGTGTATTCCAGCAGAAGATCAGAAAGAAGGGGCTTGGTGAGATCTGCTTCGATTTTAGTAGGTGAACTGTTTGGAGGAGAAAAAGAAGAAGAAGAGAGGAAAGCAGGCAGACAGAAGGGGCCGTAGTGGAAGTGGAGGTGGGTAAAGGCCTGAGTTGCATAGAAAAATGGTTCCAAGACAATGGAAACATACCAAAGAAGGTGTGAAGGTGTATCTTCAATGAAATTACCAAATCCAAAAAGAAAGGGTTCAACACTGTTAATTGAAAGCCTAAAACAATGGAATCGTTGAAAAACATTGAAGGTGCCAATGCTACTTGGATCCTATATTGCAGAGTTCCATTGAAACAGGTTCTTCATAAATAACCAGAGATAGTATTTTGAGAGCTTCAGTTTATTTGATGTGCAAACAATTATGTTAACTTACCACCTTAATAATAATAATAATAATAATAACAATAATTATTACCATAGTTATATTTATATGATTTTTTTTTTATCAGAAATTCTCAAACGAACTCTAAAAACCAATCCTGATTCCAAAAAGCTGGACGAAGCTGTCAAAGCATTGAAAGAAGTTCTCACGTGAGTTTTAGGTGATTTCTGTAAGAATGGCTGTTGCGATTTTACTTCACAACCATTAGGGTCTAGTTTTGAGTCCACTGCATAGTTCTTTTGGCAGATCCCTTCTTACCATAGCTTTAGGTTTATATTTGGTGGATGAGAATCTTGTACAAGTTAACTGCATGTATATATATATGTGTGTGTGTGTGTGTGTTATCATTTAATGTCTATTGTCAATGCTGGTATGGGTTATGCGTATGTATGTGAATATGTGTGTGTATTTGTATGTTTAGTTTAAACCCAGGGCTTATGGTTGTGATCATGTTGTGACCAGTAGAGCAACTTGACCTCACTAGATGACATCGTCCCCCTTCTGAGCCAGTCCATCATATCAGATTGCTGGCTGCAAGCCCAATGCAGAAGATTCAATGTTGTATACCAATGCACCATTCACAACATAATAAATAACATCTCTATCCTGCTGTCTCCCCCCCACTCTCTCTCACCTTCCCCTGCATTTCCTTCAGGTTGGGTAACCACGTGCTTCCTTTGCGGCAGCACACCTGTTTCTGATCTTTCTCTCTCTCTGGTCAGGTAACCATGTACCTTCTCTACAGCAAGACACCTGTTTCTGTCTGTCTGTCTCTCTCTCTCTCACTATAAACCTTTCATCATCCGACACAAGATCCCCTCCTCCTCCAATGCCCCCTCCCCTCTCAAAGCCTCTTTGCCTTGCAATGTCATTTGGTGACCCTGCCAGTGCTGGTGCCACTTAAAAAGCATCGAGTCCACACTGTAAAGTGGTTGGCATTTGGAAGGGCATCCAGCTGTAAAAACCCTGCCACAACTGACCTCCCCTGTGCCGGTGCCACGTGAAACGTACCCAGCTCACTCTGCAGAGTGCTTGGTGCTAAGATGGGCATCCAGCCACGAAAAGAAACAAAGCCATGCCAGAACAGACACAGTGCAGTCTGGTGCAGGCTCCTGCTTGGCCGGCTCCTGTCAAACCCTCCCTCCCATGTCAGCATGGCAGGGGGAGGACGTGAAACGATGAGGATGATATAAGTATATGTGTGTGTGTGTGTGTGTGTGTGTGTGTGTATATGACTGTATGTGTTTAAGTGTGTGAGTATGTATCTTATGCATATACCTGTGTGTGTGTGTGTGTGTGTGTGTAGACATGTGTATATATGCGTGTGTCTCCTTATCCTGACGTTTTGTAGTAGTTGTAAACTATTGTCACTCTTGTACCCAGTAATGCCATTCATTCCCAATATTCTGCAAAAGCATTTCTGGCATGGGTCAATATTACCTTATTTGGAAATGAATGAGGGTTGGCAACAGGAAAGGTATCCAGCCATAGTAGAAGATGTCTCAATAAATTCTGACTCCTGCAAGCAATGGAAAGGTGAATGTTAAACTGATGATGTTGATGCTGTATAAAGCGCATTCTCAGAATCCTTTGTACGAAAGGTCTTTTATTCATTACTGCTTCATTAGGCTGACATTTCAATTTAGTGAGTCACTAATTAGCTGCTATAATAAATCTGGTGTGGTTTGTATTTTCGTATTTTTCAGCTGATTACTAATCTCAAGGCTATTTCCATTTCTAGATACATTAACGAAGACAAGAAGAAGACTGAAAACCGTGTGGAAATGTTTGACTTATTTAATGACATTGAGTGTTGTCCTGTAAGTATCTAATTTACTGCTTGGGCTTCATTTGGTTTAATTAACCAAGTTGCTAAATATCTTGAAAATATGCTTATATTAAAAGATCAACGAGTGATGATAATTTCCAGCAGTTCTGCTATACCGTATTGGTCTATGGAACTTGTTCATGAGGATCTGATAAAGTTAATTAGCATGTCATCTGATTGTAATTACAGCCAATTTCATTGGTTGATGAAGATTTTTAGAGATTTTGTGTTTTTAGTAATTATTATATTTTTTTTTGTACTAATTTTATGTTTTTCTTTGCCAGCCTTATCTGCTCTCTTCACATCGGACTTTCCTAAAGAAGGTCGACACTATTGAATTATATGGTTCTGTCATTCCAAGAGGAGAATCTTTGACTTTGTTCCTCTTTAGTGATAGCCTGTCTGTAAGTATGTTAGTTTTGTTTCTCTTACTAAAACTACTAGCATCCTGCCTCTCATTGCTAACCCCCCTCCTCCCACTACATTGGTACGGACCTTTCTTGTGTTGTTGACTTTTGCTTAAGATTCCGTTAGTTTCATCTTTTCATTTATTTAACGCAGAACACATAAAGAAAAACTATTGCTACATCTATGCAAATGTATTCTGTGGACAATTTCAAATTCACAAAATGAGAACTGCATGACCTACTCCAAGAAGGTATCACAGAATGCTGTAATTCACTGTAAAAAGCTCATGATAAAAGTAACAAAAAAACCCCCAACAAAACTCACAATGTTTTCTCATTGACTTCTCAGTCACTGTAAACATTTATGTTCTTGTTTTGGCTTTTCTACTGCTTACCAACAAGTTCATATCTTATTATATTGCAGTGTTCAAATTTTAACAAGGTCAACATGATTCAGTACTTCCAACATCACCAAGTGATGAGGTTGAACTTCTGGAGTTAGACTTACTAAACCATAATCCCACAACTCCTTTTTCATTTCAATAATATTTCTCAAGAGATTCTTTCAAAAAAGCAGATGTGAAATTATTTCACTGAAAACTGCCATGTCTATTACTTCTGTTAATGAACTTCACCGATCAAACTAACTGGTCCCTTACAATAGATAGGGGCTACTAATCTGGTTCCTGTGACGGACAGTGGTTACATAAAAACTAACCTAGATTCTACAATGGATGACAGATACATAAACTTAACATGGTCCTACTGTATCAGGTGAAACTGATAAAATAGATTCTGTTATTCACCCTAGTTTTGTAGACCTAAAATATTTGTTGGTTTTTCTTTTTCTGTTTAGATTTGCAAACGTCGACTCAAGTTGATGAACAATGCTACTAAAAGTCCTTCCAGCCATAAAACGCCACAGAAACCATTTAAACATTTAGCTTTGTTACCATTAAACTCTATAAAAGCTGTGTTGGACATGAAAGAAACAGACAGTAAGTACCAATTGTCAAGATATACAGTCTTCTTTTGCCTTCTGTTTCTGTAGAATTTGCAGCTCTGGATTTAGTAGTTTTCAGGTTCTGCTAGGTAGGGGACCATTTCATGAAATTTAATCTTTTATCTTGTGTCACTCATTGGACTGCTGCCATGGTGGGACACTGCCTTAAAGGATTGTAGTTAAAGAGATCCACCCCTGCAATTTTAAAGCCTGGCACTTTTTCTATTAGTCTTTTGCAGGACTGATAAGTTACGAGGATGTAAACAAACCAATGCTGGTTGTCATTAGATATATTAAATATAACAGTTTGGGTATGAAATACAAAATATGTCTATATGGATACCTGAAAAACAAGAGAAAGTAAAAGGTGGAGACTTTCAGATGATGAGTTTTTAAGTATAAATATATATTTATATTAATAGATCCAACTTACACAAATGACAGAGAAAAATTAAAGGGAAAGATGAAAGGTGTTAGGGTTAGGGCAACTCCCAGAAACAGCTGTCAGACTCATCACACCTTTCATCTTTCCCTTTAATTTTTCTCTGTCATTTGTGTAAGTTGGATCTATTAATATAAATATATATTTA
>NC_068984.1:293240-298839 GCF_001194135.2 Octopus bimaculoides
TGAAAGTCTCCACCTTTTACTTTCTCTCGTTTTTCAGGTAAATATATATATAACATATTTTGTATTTCATACCCAAACTATTATATTTGATATATCTAATTTGTTTATCTGCATAACTGCCTCCATATCTGCTCAACTTGATCCCTTATAAAGATATCAAAGTCTCAGTTTGAATTCTTTGAGCACTACTAAATGTCTTTTATGCTGAGAATCTCTGGATCTCATCTGTTCACTATATATATATATATATATATATATATATATATATATGGTGCCATGTTTAAAGCACCCAGTACACTCTGTAAAATGGTTGGCGTTAGGAAGGGCATCAAACTGTAGAAACCATGCCAAAACAGACAGCTTCATTAGGTTGAAGTCACTGTTATCAGATTGTCAGGTGTGTTCTTTTTGTATTTTTAACTTGGCCTTGTAAACTCTAAATTATTTTATAGTTGGACTGAATATGTGCTTATGTACAGAATTAATTTATCAATTGATATAAATTTGGTTGTTGTTTAAAGTATTAAGTTGTATTTTCTTTGTCATAGCTTGTCAAAATGCCTTTGGTCTCACCTGTAACAATGGAGACAAAGATGAATGGTATGCTTTTAAAATGGACTGTGATATTCCAAAGAGTGAATTTCAGATGCTTCTTTGTCGGTCGATTGCTGATACCTTATGCCGTACAGACTATGTAAGTGAAATTATCCAATTTCGTCTCAATCTATAAAACCAGATTTGCAGTAAGAGAATACTATTAACTTGATGTTATCTTTTTTTCATAAGACATACTTTGAATGGAATGTTTGAAATGGAGTTCTTGAATAATATCATCTACATTTACAACAGATTGAGAGTGAATCAAAAGTTTAAATCTTTTGCAAAACTCAGGAATCTATAAGACTGGGAAATAAATCCAGCTTTTGTACAAGAGATAAATCTTCCTGGTGAGGAGGCTAGTCTATCAGAGAGAATTCCCCAGAATATTTGCTAATTCTTAGTTCTCACAATTTGGTAAATTTAGATTGTCTAAGAACGATGTGTATTCACTATGGCATAATATATCTCTGGCTGATTTGAATTGATTGACTGTGTAATATCATCATCATCATCATCATCATCATCATTTTAATGTCCATTCTCTCATGCTTGCTTAGGTTGGACCAAGTTTATTCAGACAACTTCTCTATGGCTGATGCTATTCCGATTGCCAATCCACACCTATTCCCAGTATTTTCCTCATGGCCAGGCATGTTTTGCACAGAATATATCAGAAATGAATGGCACTGCTTGTCTGACAGGACACTCATTTGCAACAATCACATGATGTTAAGTCAAGGGGAGAGAGACACCCCCCCACACACACACACTCTCTCCCCCTATCTGGAGCTTGGTGTAGCCCTGTGACTTGCTGGGTCCTGTCAAACCATCCAATCCATGTCAGCATGGAAAATAGATGTTAAATGATGATGATATGCTGGGTGTGTCCCAGTGTCCATGTCTAGGGGTTTCATTGTTATAACACTGACACACAAACTGTAGCTGGTAATATTGATAAAATAAATTTGTAAATGTTCTGAAATAGAATAAGAAGTGCTAAAAGTGGTGTGGGTTATGTTTGAAACTTGCAAGAATAGTTTGGAATTGAAAGGTTTCAAAGTGCAACATGGTAAAGTCCTAGAACCATCGCAGAGGGATGTGGGACTTGCTTAACATTTTGGAAAGACTTCATTGTTGTGCTTTCGTCATCATTAGTGAAGAGTGTGATCTCTGGTAGCCTGACAAGGGATGAGGATAGTGTGAGATTATAGAGAAATACATCTAGAAACTGCTTAGATGACCTGTTAAATAAAGTCAATGGTTTCTGCTAATGGGGTGGCCTAATTAGGACTAGAGATGGTTGAGGTGGAAGTGGGATATCAAGAAAAAGAAAGAGGTAAAAGAAGTTCAAATAAAGCATTTACAGCTGTTTCCTGGGAAGTGTGAAGCTGATGGTCTGTGTTTACAGAATGGGGGAGAACATGTAAGGTCAGGGATGCTACAGAGAAGAGAGAGAGAGAGAGAGAGAGATAGAGATTGGTTGGGGAAACCTTGCAGAGCTGATAGAGTGGTTGAGTATTTAGTTCCTTGTTTCATGTACACTGGTGTGAAGGCACATGGCCTCGTGGTTAGGATATTGCACTCATGATTGCAAGATTAGGGTTCTTATTTCCAAATCAGGCAGTACATTGTGTTCTTGGGCAAACCATTTCAATTCATATTGCCCCAGTCCACTCAGCTGTAAATGAGTAACCTTGTGATGGACTGGCTTCCCATCCAGGGGGAATAATGTTGTGTTCTCAGTCATTTACATGCCATGGAGGTTGGGTAATTGGCTGTTATGAGTCCTGCATCTTGAGACAGTAATGTGCAGGGGTTGATAATGATGTAGACAGGTGAGACAAGTGATATGAAGGTAGAATGAATCTTAGTTGAAAGTGCTGGATGTTGATTGTGCCAAAGAAAGACAGGAAGAAATGGTGAAATCTTGGGATGCTAAACCTTACAGATTAAACTGGCACACAAAAAGGAGTGGCACTGTGCCATAGTGGGGTTGATATTGAAGTTGTTTTTTTTTTTTTTGTGGTCTTTCTCTTGAGATAAAACCTGAAAGGTTTATGTAAAGGTTTACTAAGTCTATTGGAAGGAATGCAAACCATTATAATTCTGGGGAGGACAAATATAATTCTTCTTGTTTGTCTCTGGTCATTAATCATGTGATCTAGTTAGAGGTAATTATTGTAAGATGTAGTTGGATGGGTATGCAAATATCTATATTTGAAAACACATTTGAACCAAAGGAACATGATAGAAAAACTGATGTAAGAAAAAAATTGATAAAATCTTGCTCTTGTTTTCTCAATATTGAATTATAATTTTACTATTTATTTAGTTGGATATTTACTTAAATTTTTATTTGGTTTATTAATTATTCAAAGAAGAAAAAGGAAAAAAAAAAAAAGAATAAACTTGTGTTTCTTAATCTGAATTGAAGTTTTAAATCTAATCCATTGCTAAGCATTCCCAGGTTTGTCTTTTACTAGTTTCTCCTCAAAGAAAATCTTTACTTTTCTATTGTAAATCATAAACAACCATTCTATAGGTTCCATTATAAACTGTTATTGTTTCAAGTTCTCCACTTGTTTCAATAATTTTTCTACAAATAAAAGACATATACACAAATAAAAGACATATACACCACAACTGTTTAGTTTCTCATGGAATACTTTACACATTTTATTTACCTCATATTTGTTATGTCTTACAATTGAGCAGATCTAGATCAAAGGTATTCTATCCATGATCATCTAAACAATACGTTTAGACGTAGTGTGTCTCGTGCCACAACATGCAATGTGCCATCCTCCTTTTTAATACCAACAGGTGGTCATATGAGGGAGATTTGATTGTTATTTCATGCAGCTTGACTGGCCATGTTAAGTAAGGCTCCCTCGTTGCCTTGTTTTGTGTTGTGGAATGGCAGAAACCATAGTGTAGTTGATAATTTAATCTAGAAATATATGGTTTAATTTCTAATCCCATTGGGGATTGGTCATGTCTTTCATCACTCTGAAGCCTATAAAATCATTAGCAACCCCCTGTAAACCCCCACCTCACCCCCAATTTCCTAAATTTGTGATGTTGATATTGCATCATTGTGATAAATTGTTTGTTTGTTTTTTTCAGGAGAAATTTTTCATCACTGTTGATGGTCAGACATTAAGTGTTGACACAAGAGACTTGACACGGAGTAGAGCTTTACGGTACAGCACCATTTTTGAATTAATTTCTTGAGTTTTTTCCTCCTCAGTTTTTGGCTCACTCCACCTCATCTCTCAGCTCTCACTTCACAGCAACAAATTCATCCAATTTTCCCTGATTTTCAGCTGAGTATTTCACACTCAGTATCGTCAGTACCATTTAATGTCTTTCTTTGCTGGTATGGGTTTGATCATTTGACAGGATCCAATGAACGAGAGGACTGCATGAAGCCTAGTGCCTGTTTTGGCATGGTTTCTATGCCTAAGACCAACAACAGTACAATGTGTACTGCATGTTCTTTTTCATGGCATTGGTATTAGTGAAGTCAGCAAGACAAAAGACGAGAGAGGTGGTTTTATGCCAGGTGTTGAGAGGGACAGGAGCAAGTCTTTTGCGATAGAGCTGATACATGGCTACCCTGCATTATATAAGGTTGGGTGGGAGCAACATGTGTATCTTTGGTAAAAGTTGGATGAATCTCAGAGGATATAGAAACAGTTAACAATCCTCGAACTGCACTCTTAAAATCTTGCACTAAGAATAAGAGCAAGGTAAAATTACTACCTGCTTTTATAGCCAAGTTGATGCAAGTAGTTTATCCCATCCCACTCCGACTTTTAGTTCATGCAGTTGAAAAAAACCCCACATCATTTATGAGATGATCCAATATAAGGAAGTAAGATCTTGAATCAATATTATCTGGTTCTTGTAGATTATATGGTGCCAGGCTATTGCAGTCACGGCTAGTTTGACTATTCTACCCACACCAGATGTCTGATTTCTGGGTGTTGTCGGCTTCTGTTTGTGTTGCTGTAGATTCCCTTGTTAGAACCATTTTGAAGTAATGGATAAATAAAAAGCATAAATATGTAGATGTATAAAAAATAAATAAAAAAGAAGTTTTGTTTGTCTGTTGTGATGTCCATGTGCAACTCTCCTTCATCTTACCCAACCCTAACCCAACCAAACTACTTTCCATTCGTCATTCTGTCACTTGCACCTTCACACACCTTCACTTCCGTCCTCTTTCTTTTCAACCTGAGCTAACCACGTATCTCCCTTACAACAACACATCTGTTCCTGACCCGTTATCAGACTCTTTAACCTCTCATCGCCTGGCATTAAACCACCTCCCTCAATACTACTGCCCCTCCCCCACCTCGGTTAGAGGAGTGGGTCTTGTCTTGTGAGATACTTGATAATCTCCCTAGTACTGGTACCATGTAAAAAGCACCCAGTACACTCTGATGTGGTTGGTGTTAGGAAGAGCAGCCAACCATGGAAACCATGTCAAAGCAGATAGTCGAGCTTGCCAGCTGCTGCCGACCCGTCCAACCCATGCCAGCATGGCAGACAGGCGCTAAATGATGATGATAATCATGACACTTGTGTGCGTGTGTGTGTGTGTGTGCGCACACACACACACGCATGTGTGATATATATTTGTGTGTGTGTATACACACACACACATACATCTATACATGCACATAGACTTTTACAAAGAAAAGGTTGACACTGGCTTTGAAGTGGGTTTGCTCACTTTCTTCCGTGTTGAGCAAGTTAAAATTTCAAAGTCACTGCCAACTTCTTTCTTGTAAAAGTTTAAACATCTACTCTACTAAAAAACTATTAGGTTTTCAATTTAATGTTAAATTGTCTTTTTGTATATAACCTGACATAAAGACAAGCACAAACATGTGTATATACATATACATATATATATATATATATAAACACACACACACACACATATAATGAGACATGGTTCTATAACCTCTTGGATCTTGTCAAACCATCT
>NC_068984.1:298849-304773 GCF_001194135.2 Octopus bimaculoides
CCATGCTAGCATGGAAAGCGGACGTTAAACGATGATGATGATGATGATGATATATATATATTTGTGTGTGTGTGTGTGTAATGATGAGTGTTTCCATATATGTATGAATATGAAGGCAAAAATGAATATATAGATGTGTAGCTGTATTCACTCATCTCAAGATGTATTTGTGTAGAAACCATTTCCTTTTCTACAATACCATTTATACATTCAAAATCTGAAGTTTGTCTTCATTTCAAATGTATTTATGCTTTAACAGCTCAAGTCACAATGACTGACTGATAGAAATGCTATCAGTTGAAACACTACCAAAGGCATTATACTGCATTAATAAGTAATTTGCATATCATTTTACCTGTTTGCAGCTATTTAACTTGTAAATTAGCATCTCACCTGTCCACGGTTGGTTTATTGTTGTTATCATAGTAGGGAAGAAAGTGACCTGGGGATGGTTGTGTGCAGGTTGATAGAACACAAAACTAAATCAGACACACTTTTACTTGGTTTTTATGCATATTTATAGAACTTGCTCAAGCAATTAAATCCTTTCATTATTATAAAGAAGATTGCATATGTTTTTTGTTTGCCTTTTTGTTGCTCATTAATAAACACGAATATATTTCTATTTCTTTCCAGAATCCGTAAAAAAGTTGGTCGTGCCTTTTCTTTTAGCAAAACGCCAGCTCAGTTGAAAAGGGCCGTGTCGAGTGTAGCAAATGGTTTGAGTCCTTTTATGAAGGAGGGTCTTGGAGCATCTGTGGGCACTCTGGGTCGCAGCTATGGTTACTCTGCACATCGACCGAACAGTACACTAAGTTTGAATGTAAGCTTTAACTATCTACTTCCTCCTTCAATGTATATGAACATGTGTGCTTGAGAAGCTTTCTTCTCAAGCATGTTGTCCCAGGCCAACCAAAGCCTTGTGAGTGGATTTGGTAGACATTGAAAAGAAGCTTGTCATGTGTATGTATGAATATGTATATATGTGTGTGTGTGTTGGCACCCATGCCAACGTCTCTTTCATTGAACACTAAACTTGGCTTGTGAAGACCTGTTGGGGCAAGCAAAAGCGAAATCGTGATGGCACCTGTACCAGTGGAGCACTAAGAGCACCGTCCAAGCGTGATCGTTGCCATAGCACCATTTGAGTGTGATCGTTACCAATGTCGCCTTCCTGGCACTTGTGCCAGTGGCACGTGAAAAGATATTCGAGCTAGATCGTTGCCAGTGCTGCTGGACTGGCTCCTGTGCAGGTGGCACATAAAATACACCATTTCGAGTGAGACTGTTGCCAGTACCGCCTGACTGGCCTTCGTGCCAGTGGCACGTAAAAGCACCCACTACACTCTCAGAGTGGTTGGCGTTAGGAAGGGAATCCAGCTGTAGAAACTCTGCCAAATCAGATTGGGGCCTGGTGCAGCCACCTGGTTCATGTGTGTGTATGTGAGAAGGTATGTGTGTTTGTGTTTGGATAGGGGCCAGTGACTTTGCTGTGTGCGTGTGTGTGGGTGTGCAGATGATGGTGTGTGGTGTGGGTGCTGGGAAGTGGTCAGTGCTTGTGTGGAGTGGGGTGGAGGTGGGGTGTGTGGGTGGAGGGGGTATCGATGAAGAGAGGATGTAGGTGTCAGAGCAAGAGAGGAGGGGAGAGGTGGGTAGGAATAAAGAGAGGAAGTAGGTGTCAGATGAGGAGAGGAGGGGAGTTGAGTCCATGTGGTGCAAAGGAGCGAAGAGAGAAGATTAATTCCTGTTATATATATATGTATGTAGGTGCCTAGACATCATGTGATGGTTGTAAACAAACCTCACCATCATGCAAGCAGTGTTGTTCATTGACATTTTACATAAAAATTAAAACCACGTCTTCTTTCCTCATTGATTATGTAATTTTTCAAATTGTTTTCTTTTAAAGGAGATTGATTCTACTCTGAGTCACATCAGTGAAGTTCCTTTGGCTGTTGGAGACGACACAGATTCAATTAGTCTTGATGATTACACTCTCACTGTAAGTATTTAGTCCTCTCTTCTGTGATTCACTTGGCTTCCCTCATCCACACAACAAGAAGCCACCAATCTATGGGAAAGTACAACTCATTGCTGTAAACAGGTCTCACCGTTGGGTAACTGATGAGTGTTTCTCCAACCTGCTTTCTTTAATCCTTTTAATATCAACCTGCCTGGGACTGCTGCTGGTTTAACATAAGTACGTCCTCTTTTAAAGCAATGTCAATTGACATCTTCCGTCAAAATTTCATGCTTATTTGTGTTCCAAACACCATATTAATAATGACAAAGTTATTTTAATAAATTCTTCATTATTTTCACAATTAAAATAAAAGCAGTGTAGCCCCTAGATCAACCAATACCTTGTGAGGGAATTTAGTAGATGGAAACTGTGGAAGCCTGTTATGTGTGTGTGTGTGTGTGTGTGTGTGTGTCCCATGACCACCACTTGACAACTGGTGGTGGTTTATTTATGTTGCAATAAATTAGCAGTTCGGCAATAGAGATGGATACAATAAATACTAGACTTAAAAAAGAACAACTGGGGTTGATTTGTTTGACTAAAAATCCCTTCAAGGTGGTGCCCCAACATGGCCACAGTTTAAGAAAAAATCGAATTTTTACAGCCAGATCATCAGATCTGGCTGTATAAAAAAGAAAGAAAAAGTCCCAACTTGTAGGCTGTTGATCTTGAGATAACTTGTGATTCAGTTTTTCTTTCTATAAAATTGCTCATATCAAGGAAACACTACTGCTCCATGACCATCTCTCTTCATGAATGGCACTCAGCCGGGGTCTACGCGACCACTCCAAGTGCTGGGTTTCACTATCGTTTAGATTCTCTTCTTATGAAATCACATTGTTAGCACAGGTAGAGTTTCATCCTAAAGATTAAGCCTTCTCTTTAGAGCCAGAAGATAATTCAGTTACCGACAGCAGTTGACAACTCTACAGAACTCAAGAATGGCCCACAATAGAAGACTGTTTCCATTTCTGAGATGGAGCTGTTGTTACACACACACACACACACTGACATCTTGGACATCCCCCAGAGAAAGGTCACTCAGTTGAGTGGCACCACATCACCGAGGGACCATACTCTTGCCTCTGACCCACAGGCATCCTGTCACTTCCTCTGTTTTTCTCATCACCATCATTATTTAAGGTCTCTGTCTTCCCCACTGATATGGAGTTGGGCAATTTTCTCAGTTGCTACTATAATGGTTTCTGTCCCTTGGAGCTGGTTGGTCTTGAACCTTCACTATTCAGGCATCTTAAACCACTCTTCACCATTGTTGCACTCCCACGCCCTTTTCCTCACACTGTCCACTATGTCCAACCCTTCTTCCCCTGAGCATCTCTCCTTCTGGGATCTTCTTGTCGATGTCTTTCTTGCATGTGTTGACCTGAAGCAGCTTAATTTAAACATCAATTCACTCCAGTCTCAGAGGGACTGCAGCAGCCATGGGCTCTTTTCCTTCTTTTATACTCAGCAAGTAAAAAAAAACAAACAAAAAAAAAAAACAGAATAAAAAGTTGTCATGGATATTTCATAAAAGAAGAATCATTTTTAGAATTGGTATTGGTAACATTTGGCTAATACAGTTTTACTTCTAACTATTTGGAATAAACTTTTCGTTTTATAGCTGGTCATTTTTTAAAAAATAACACAGCAGTTGCTGCAAAATTAATGGCAAGTTCCAAAAACACAAATTTTAAGCTCGCTCTCTCTCTCTCCACACACATATACATATATATATATATATTTAGTAAGTACAAAAAGAAAATCTTGCAATTTTATTGTAGATAAGAGACATTTGTAATTCTGATGTCAACAGTAGTGAAAATCAAATTATAAATGAAACATTTATGTAAATAAATACAGCAATTGAAGCTATGTTGTAAATATCATCAACTTTGCAGAACCCACACAAAAATTAGATGGAAATAAGTGTAAAACAAGATTTTTCAAAATATATTTTTCCCCTGCAGCATTCCCAGTGGTGAAAACATGCCATTGGCCATGTTATAAGGGAATGGAAAACCTGTAGAAATTGCTAGAAACAGGCTAAATGCTATGAGTCCCCACAAGTAGCACGTGCCAGGTAAACTTAGAGATTGTTTCTCAACCACAGCTCATGGTTAATTTATATTTGTCACAAGTAAATATTTAGTTTTTATTTTCTCACTGTTAACTTGATTTCAATTGGTTGTTTTCTTAGATCTATTCATATTTCATACTGCACACGTTTTTTTTAAAAGTACATTTCACTTTTTTTCCCTTTTTATTTTGTTGCTAAAAATGTCATATTTTATTGGAAAATTCGATATTCTCAAGTGGACCACATTATTTTACATCATCTGAAATATCATTCCTTTCATATTTCCTCACAGAAGGTTCTTCTTTAGGAATGTCTTTGACTATGGAGATGTGTCCATTAGCCTTTACGTGTTTCAGCCATTGGATTGCGACCATGCTGGAGCACTGCCTTGAAATAGTTGAATTGAACAAACTGACCCCTTTTGTTTCTTTTGCTGAACCACTAAGGGTCACATAAACAAACCAATACTGGTTGTCAAGGGGTGATGAGGGACGACAGTTGCTCATGGTCACAGTTCACCTTTCTTCATCTAAACCCATGTCCACAACACTTCTAAGCTTCCATTGCCCCTCCTCCTCCTCCTCTTCTACCCCCTCCACTGCTCTGCTTATCACCCATTTCAAACACACCATTGCACCCACACACACCTACACTCCTTCCTATTCCATACATGCACACATTCCTCCTCCTCCTCCACCCACACCCGCATTCACACTTCCACCTCCGCACATACAGTAGTGAGCATCTAATCAAGCCAGACCTACCTTCCTTGTCACCCCACTTCCACCTGACTTCTCCATCCAGGTTGACTCACCTACAACATGCAATGTATGTCAGATCTCCTCACATACACAAACACAAACACAGAGCATACACTCACACACACTTTGTCCAACTGCCCCACACACATTCGCTCACCAGATGAAAACAGGGACAAGCATAAACACACACACATGTATGTCTGACTGCCTCTTACACTCACACATCTAAAGAAGGGTAGAAGAACACACACATGCTACTTGCAGACTATGCACGCACACACACACGTCTGATAGCCTCATACACATATCTAATATAACTTCACACACATACTTCCACACATGCAACCACACAAATACACAGTACACATGCACACAACGCTTCACACACACACTGTCCCCCTGGAAGATACCTCTCCTAATACCGGATTCCCTGCTGTCACTTCAATTCTGTTCCATATAAGGCGCTTCTCATATTTCCTGCTGCTCCATACATTTCCATGATTCTTGTTATCCAAGAGTGTAGAAGCATATCGTATGCTCTCTAACTATTATTATTATTAAATTCTGCCCTGTCATCCACCCGGGGGTCAATAAAGTACCAATCAAATACTGGGGTTGATGCGATCAACTTACCCCTCTCCCCACAAACTTCAGGCCTTGTGCCTGTTGTAGAAACTATTATTATTATTATTATTATTATTATTATTGTAATATAATGTGGCAAGCTGGAAGAATTATGAAGATGTTGGGCAAAGTGCTCTGTGGCATTTCTTGTGGCTCTTTACATTCTTAGTTCAAATATTGTTGAAGCTATCTTTGTCTTTTGTCCTTTCAGAGATCGATAAAATTAAGGTGCTGGGGAACAATGTAATTGACTAAACTCCCTCCCATGCTGGTTTTTGTGCCAAAATTTGAAACCTTTATTACCATTATTATTAAGGTGACAAACTGGCAGAAGCGTTAGAGCATCAGAGAAAATGCATTGTGCAATTTGTTCAAATCCTGCTGAGGTCATCCTTTAAGGATTGATAAAATAAGTGCCAGTTGGGCACTGGGGGGG
>NC_068984.1:304785-308349 GCF_001194135.2 Octopus bimaculoides
GGGGGGGGGGGGTCAATGTAATTGGTCAACTCTCTCGCACAGAACTTCATGCCTTGTGCCTTTAGTACGAAAGGATTGTTTTTGTTAATGAGCTACATCAGTGTCTTGCTTGATTAGGTTGTAATCTTGAGAGATTTTAGCAAAAATTTTACTTCACTTACAAAGGGCAGGAAATATTGCACTTCTCATTTGCAATGTGAAACTATTGTGTTTTATTAAGAAAATATGTCACCGGTTTTGATGGTTCAGTTTTAAAGAAAGACTTGCCTGAAATGTTAATGGAATCATTTTCTCCACACAGCCTTACACATAACCTTGTTGCTGCAGATTGACCCCTTGAACTGTGGGTATTGCTCTGTAAACGACAGGCTCCCTACCAGGAACAAGTGTGGCTGTGTGATAAGAAGTTTGTTTTCCAATCACATGGTTCTGGTTTCAGTCCCACTTCTTGGCCCCTGGACAAGTATCTTCTATCTTAGCCTTGGGTTGACCAAAGCCTTGTGAGTGGATTTGGTACATGGAAACTAGAAGAAGCCTATCATGTATATATGTGTGTGTGTGTGTGTGTGTGTGTGTGTGTGTGTGTGTGTGTTTGTCCCCTATCACTACTTGACAACAGATGTTGGTTTGTTTACATCTCTGTAATTTAGTCATTCAACAAAAAGCAATTATAGAGTAAGTTCTGGGCTTTATAAATAAAAAAGGTAAGTACTGGACTAGAAATTCTTCAATGCAGTGCCCCAGCATGGCCATAGTCTTCTAATGATTGAAACAAGTAAAATAACAGATAATACGCACCACTTGCCACTCACGTCTCTTCTATTTATGCGATACAGGAAGAAGAAAGCCCATCGAAATATTCGACTTTACCCATTATTATTGGGAAAAAATTGGCAGATTACCAGTCAGATGGTACCACCAATACCTTAAACAAGTATCTCTCTCGTTCAACTAACAAAGGTCAGTAAAGTATTTCTTGCTCTTTTCTTGTTTTTGTTGTTATACTTTCTTTATTATTTTTATGAGGAAAAATTGTATTTGTTGTTTGAATCTAGCCATCATCCTATCTCTTGTACAAATACATTCAGCTCTGTCACTCATACTTTGGAAAGGTTGGTGGGAGGGGGGGGGACTGTGATTTGAGGGAGATTTGGTTGCTATTTCTTGAAAGTTAGAAAACTAAAGGTCCTCATTTTTCACATTCATTGGAAGTGTCTGTGTTTGTGGCGTTGTATGTTTGTGTGATATTGTCTGATATCCAGTATGTGTTTAAGAAGACAAGACTCTGCTACCATTGGAAAAATGGATGTGCCTGATATGCAGAAAAAGAAGTTGGTAAAGACTCCTTACCACTGTACACCATACACGGTGGGTGTTGTGGGATCAGAATGACAAAGAAGGTCGGATGTGGTGGGGGTTTTCAAAAGGCTTCCTAGAAATGGCTTCCTAGAAATTGCCAACTTCTGCTGCCTCAGCCGATTTAATTAGCATGATTTACATTTGACGGATATTTTTTGTCCTCATCTTGTTTGTTGTTAACACGTTTCGGCTGATATACCCTCCAGCCCTCATCAGGTGCCTTGGAGAAGTTTCAAACCTGGGTTCTCATTCCTAAGGTATTTTTCAATGTTATTGTTATTATTATTCAGGTCACTGCCTGGAATCGAACTCAGAATCTTGGGGTTAGTAGTCCATGCTCTTAACCACTTCATATGCCCGTGCTGAGGAAAATGCCACCCACTCATGCAAACATTGTTAAAATGGTGATGGATACTTTTCGGACTCTTGCATCTTTACTGCACTCCTTGTTTCTCTCACATCCATTACTCATCCTCTCTTCTAGTCACTGTTCTGTTTGTCTGTTAGATGTGATTGGCTTTGTCTGCATTCCACCCTGCCTTCCAGCACTCTACTCATCCATCACTCTATTCCATTATGACGTCTGTATAACAAAGTATGTCAATTTGATCTCTCCTCTACATGGTCAACCCCTTTCGATCACCCCCTCCCCTCCCATGTTGCCCTTCATTGACATTCACCATCCTCTCTACCACCACCTATCTTTGTTGCTCTTCTTCAGCCATGTAGCTATCATGCTCTCCTTTCCACTATTTACTCCCTTGTTACTGCCTCCCCCCCTCCATCATTTTTATCCTGATACTCTCTCTCTCTTTCTTTTCATCAGCTCAGTCATCACTCTCTACTTCTACTGACTTCTTCTCACTCACTTCTACTGACCTCATACCTTAAGGTGCCACCTGGACACTGCATCGCCAATATTTATCTCTTTGCACCTACCATTGATTCATTTTTCAATCTCTCATCAATGAGAATAGCCATGTGGCTCTTCTCCAAGAACTTGCTCTGTTCCACCCTCTTCAAGCCCCCCCCCCCACTTGGCTTTCATAGTCTTGCATGCTGCATGGTGACCTCACTGGTGCTGGTGCCACATAAAGAAGCACCCAGTCTACACTCTGTAAAGTGGTTGGCATTAGGAAGGGCATCCAGTAATAGGAACCATGCCAAAGCAGACACTTGGACATGATGTAGACCAGCTAGATCCTGTCAAATGATACAACTCATGGCAACAGGCAACTTGGACATTAACTTGGTGATGATGATGTTGATGATGATTATATATGTGGTCTTCTGACTTGTCATGGAGAGCAGTAACTCCAGAAAAGAACTTGCTTGGACTATGATGACTTTGTTAATCCATGCCAACATGGAAAGCAGATATAAAATGGTTAGAATGTGTGTAAGTGAGTGTGTAGGTTGGTGAGCAAGATGGTTTTTGTCTGATATACAAAAATGCAGACATGGTCATGTGGTTAAGAAGCTTGTTCCCAACCACAAGGTTTTGGGGTCATTTCCACTGCACAATACCTTGGACATGTGTCTTCAGCTATAACCCTGAGTTGACCAAAACCTTGTGAATGGATTTGATAGATGGATACTGAAAGGAACCTTATATATCTATCTGTGTGTATGTGTGTCTGTACATTTGTGTTTCTCCAGAAATCTCTTGGCTACTGGCCAGAGATGGTGTTTCTCCTGTCAGTGGCTTTGTGCCTTCAAAGATGTTTCGAATAAGGTATTCCTTACTTACAAAACAAGTAACGATTAGCAACTGGTAGAGTATCCAACTGTAAAATAATGTCTCAGTATTCATCGAACCCATACTAGCATGGCAAAACAGATGTAAAAGCAGTGTGGACGAATGAGACAGTGGGCATTTGAGCCTTTGTCCATCATTATCATTGTTTTTGTGTCCACTTTTCCATGCTCTCCTATGACCAAACATGTTTTTATGGGAAACTGCGAGTGAATGGCATCATTTGTATGAGGGTCACACTCATTTACAACTAGAAATCAAAGCAAGGAGATGCACACACACACACACACACACACACACACACACACACACACACATGCATATGTTGGTGTCTTTCAGTTTCTGTCTCCGTGTTCCACTCAAAGGCTTTGCTTGACTCAAGGCACTTGCTCAAGGTGCTGTGCAGTGGGATTGAACCTAAAACTATGTGGTTGAAAAGTGAACTTCAC
>NC_068984.1:308574-316856 GCF_001194135.2 Octopus bimaculoides
TATATATATATATATATATATATATATATATATATGCAGTTTTGTTACCAATCTCAGGCTATTATGACAGTTATATACTCAGGTTTCAAAGGGAAATGTTACTGTGTGTATTGGGTGTTGGTAAAGTGTGTGTGTGTCTGAGTGGATGTGTGTGGGAAGACCATGTTTATATTTAAGCTTGGAAGAAATGTGTTTGCATACACTTACACTCGCATATGCGCTTGTGCACACTCACACATGCATGTGCACACGCACACACACACGATGCTTATATTAGAGAAGGAAATGCCTATTGTGATACTAGATGTGTCCTTCAGGTGTTAAAGAGATACAGAAGGAATTAGCTTGAATGAAAGCCTGATGAGGAAGGGAGGAAGGGAGAGAGAGAGAGAGAAAGAAGGAGGGAGAGAGAGAGAGAGAGAGAGAGAGAGAGAGAGAGAGAGAGAGATCATAACATGTATTTAATATCTATGTTGTAGAACTAAACAAACATTGCTGTCTTGTCTGTATCGACAACAAATGGCATGTCTGTGTTAATCTCCTCGGTGAAAGCCTGCCTTTAACTGTGAGTGAATATCAGTGAAGTACTACTGAAAACTACCACAGTAGACACTAGTTGCTGTTGATGGCAACTTCCCAGCTCTTGTTTCCTTGCTAACAAATCTTTCTCTAACTGATCCATTACTAGTTTTCCATCAATGGAAAAAATCACTTGAAGCATCCATACACAACATGGTAATGTAGCCACCTCACAAACCTACCCTCTGGCAGCCACCCAAGCTTTTCTTTTTGACTGGCAGTTTTTCAACCACCCTTATTACAGAAGCTCTGTGGTGGAATAAAAGAAAAAAAAAAAAGAAACAACAGCAGCAGCAGCAAAACAACAAGAACAACAAATAATAATAATAATAATTATAATAATAGGAGAAATGTCATGATTTCCCCTGGTTCATGTACCATTACTTTATTATTATTATTATCATTTCCTCATACCTCACCTATCATTTGTGATATTTTTCATTTGCTCTCATTAGAACACTTGCTGTGAACTAATTTACTTTCTCCTGGTTCTGGAATCACTGAAAGAATTATTTCTGCTCTTCATATTTCAAACACAAATATAAATGTTGTGCATAGAAAGATACGAACTCCGAAGATTTCAACAACTTTTCACCACAGGTTTTGCTTTTATCTCTTCTCTTACTTTGGTTTTGACATCCAGTTTTCCCTCCTTTATACTTCTAAACATGGGCATTGTGCTATATTTAGATATTTTAATGAACTATTGACAATGTTATATTTTTCCCCTCTGCAAACCAAATCTAAAGATTGCTATATTTTGGTGGTCATTTCTGAATAGTTTGGTCACTTATATTTGTCAGTGGGTTACATTGTTTGGTAAGAACTGACTGAGCTTCAGCTATGACACGCATTCTGTTCAGAGACTGTGCCTCTTTAGATTGAGGAAGAATTCACTGAGCTTACAACTCCATCAATATATATAAAAAAAATAATCATCTTCCATAGCAGGATGGGTTGGATGGTTTGACTGGAGCTGGAAGACGAGGGAGCTGCATCAGGTTCCAGTGTCTGTTTTGGCATTGTTTCTGCAGCTGGATACCCTTCCTAATGCCAACCATTTTACAGAGTGTGAAGGGAGATGTTTAGAGATGAGAAGAGGTAACTGAAGCGAGTGATGGTGAGAGAAGCTGAAGTGGCTGGGAGTGGCGTTCATGGTAGATGTCTGAGGGTATGGAGAGGAGAGAGAGAGAGGAGGGAGCCTACAGTGGGTAGTAATCATGGGTAATAAGACGAGGGTCGGGTATGTATGTATATGTCATCATCATCATCATCATTGTTTAACATCTGCTTTCCATGCTGGCATAGGTTGGACGATTTGACTGAGGACTGGTGAACCAGATGGCTGCACCAGGCTCCAATCTGTCTATAGCTGGATGCCCTTCCTAATGCCAACCACTCCGAGAGTGTAGTTGGTGCTTTTACGTGCCACTGGCACGAGTGCCAGTCTGGCGGTACTGGCAACGGCTATGCTCAGATGGTGTTTTTCATGTGCCACCAGCACCAGTGCCAATAAGGCGAGAATGGTAACAATCATGCTCGAATGGTGCTTTTTACGTGCGACCGGCACAGAAGCCATTCAGCTGCTCTGGCGACAATCACGCTTGGATGGTGCTCTCAGCGCTCCACTAGCATGGATGCCAGTGATCGAACTTGGTTCGATTTCGATTTCACTTGCCTCAACAGGTATTCGCAAGCAGAGTTTAGTGTCCAATGAAGGAAAGGTAGACATAAGTGGGCTGGTTACACCCCTGGCATAGGTCTCACGGGTTATGGTCTCATTTGGTTTGCTGGGTCTTCTCATGCACAGCATATTTCCAAAGGTCTCGGTCACTAGTCATTGCCTTGGTGAGGCCTAATGTTTGAAGGTCGTGCTTCACGACCTCATCCCAAGTCTTCCTGGGTCTGCCTCTTCCACAGGTTCCCTCAACCGCTAGGGTGTGGCACTTTTTCACACAGCTATCCTCGTCCATTCTCGCCACATGACCATACCAGCACAATCATCTCTCTTTTTCACACCACAACTAATGCTTCTTAGGTCCAACTTTTCTCTCAAGGTACTTACACTCTGTCTAGTATGAACACTGACGTTACACATCCATCGGAGCATACTGGCTTCATTCCTTGCGAGCTTACGCATGTCCTCAGCAGTCACGGCCCATGTTTCACTGCAGTGTAGCATGGCTGTTCGTACACATGCATCATACAGTCTGCCTTTTACTTTGAGTGAGGGTCCTTTTGTCACCAGCAGAGGTAGGAGCTCTCTGAACTTTGCCCAGGCTATTCTTATTCTAGCAGCTACACTTTCAGTGCACCCTCCCCCACTACTAACTTGTTCACACAGATAGCGGAAGCTACCAACTATGTCTAGCTTTTCTCCTTGGAATGTGGTAGAAGTTGTTCTCTGCACATTTTTAGTGTTTATTGCTCCTGAGCATCTGCCACATACAAAAACTATCTTCCCAGTTAACCTGCCTTTGATATTGCTGCACCTCTTATGTGTCCATAACTTACACTGGGTACATCTTATGGAGTTCTACCTACGCCTTTTCTACAGATCGAGCAGGGCCATCTACCTGAAGGGATTTGTGGTTTGTCTGCCTTCCTACTTATTAGGACTTTGGTTTTAGCTAGGTTGACTCTAATGCCCTTCGATTCTAATCCTTGCTTCCACACCTGAAACTTCTCCTCTAGTTCTGATAGTGACTCAGCAATTAGAGCAAGGTCATCAGCATAGAGGAGCTCCCAGGGGCTATATATATATATATATATATATATATATATGCCTCACGCTTAGAGGGACTTTATAAGTCAAAACTACCAAAATAAGCACATATTTACCGATCGCGAGGTAAAAACTTTTAACTTAACTGGTTTCATAATTAATACAGCAAAACTATGCAGTAAGCTGCATCTTTTATTCATCAGTGCACGTATGGTCAAGACACATAAAGAATAAACAAAAATCAACATACCCTGATGTACCCAACACAGTACAATGACTCCTGTTCATCCTTATATATCCGTGAAAGAAGCGGGCTTTTCAAGTTACACTTCTGCAACACGTGCTTTTACAGAATAATATTCAGCACTGAATATATTCTAATTATTTATAATATAATATAAGGATAAAATCTTTATAAGAATTCATCAAGTAGTCAGCGTCGCAAGGGAATGCAACTTTCAAAGCTAACACCTATTCCTCTGCATACATTTATGTATACAGATAGGCACTCCCCCCCCCACACAAACACACGTAAGAGCCCCTAAATACATATTCACAGATGTGTGTATATTTGTATATAACTCCATACATACATGTACGCATTTATGTGTACGTACTCACCTATCCCTATATCCAAGTTTAGTTGGACATACAGACACATTCTGATGTTGTATTCCATGGGACATATCTCGTCAAACTAAGCAATTGAAACAACACACCATAAAACCATATTAATGCAGCGATGATTTAATGCATGTCGTGTGTGTACTAATCAACTGGTTTGTTCATGCATATCTGTTGGAACAGCAGTCCGTAATTATATGTTCTTGTGCAGTCCACCTTTAATTGCATTAATGGTATTGCAAGTCTACAGGTGTTGATTGAATGGACAATTTATTGTGCAACATATAAGTCAATGGGAAGCTTTGATAGCAATATCCTGTGTTGTTGTGCTTAGGATGGTGGTGTGTTCATCACTCAGAAAGCAGTAAGGACAGGCACACGTTTATGCCGGACAGCGAACGAATGCTAAAGGCCTGTAGTCAACCGTAACATTGCAACGGAATCTGTTCCTCGCCATTCCTGCCCAACAACTTAAACTTATAGTCACTAACAACATGCTGTATTAAAACTGAGTAAAAAAGGGTTTATTTCATGAGAGACCCCTTATAAAATCACCTGACGAAACACTTCTGCACCAGTTGTACAGTATCCCACCCATGAGAGATTGATGTTGGATGGGTTGAAACGATTATTTTCCATTTTCCATTACCTGACTGGTCCTTATTTTAATGACCCTGAAAGGATGAAAGTCAAAGTTGACCTTGGCGCAATTTGAACTCAGAATGTGGAGACAGACGGAATACTGCTCAGCATTTCGTCTGCTGATGTTTCAGTCATTCTTTTTTAATACAAATGCAAGGCCTGAAATTTGGTTCTGTTTGCAACAAAATGGAGAAACGGAATCTCTTCAAAGAAAATTCTCTAATTACCAAAAGCAGCAGCTAAGCTACTACCATGTTGTCTGGTGTGCTAATGATTCTGCCAGCTCATAGTCTTAGTAATAATAATAATAATAATAATAATAATAACCATTTGAATTCTGAGACCAAAGGTTGATTAGTGTAACAGTTATTCAGTTGAAATATATTTCACATTTAACCTCCATCGCACATTGCAGCTGCTAACATTTTCAGATCAATATAACTAGTATTTCTCTAAATAACTGCAAATTAACAGAATTTGCAATTGATCAAGTTTTCTGGCTGTTTTTTCTTCTCTCTTTTTCTCTTTGTTTCTCTCTTTTATTTCTTGTTTGTTTGTTTGTTTTCCAATTTCATTTCTGGCAAATATTGTATGAGGTGGCGTAACTTATCAAATTTGATCAGAACAGATGAGATGTGAGGTTAAACGGAATTGTTCCCTCACCTCGTCTATCACTCCCCTTCTCCCATCCTCATTGATTGTGCTTTTCCTTCTCAAGATTCTATCAGCATTTTGTTCCAACACAAATGAAACCTTCTCCTCCCTATTTATTATTTTTTTTTACAACAAAATAATTTCACATTAAATTTTAAATATGTTTAAAAATGAATATGAACCATTGAATGGTTTCAGCTGACTTTTATGGGAATTACATTTTGTGATAATGTGAATTGTAGTTGAAATGTGGTTGAAATGATAATAATGATGGAGGTGGTTTTACAATTGAGTTTGCAGTTAACGAATGAGGCTGGATGGTTCTGGTCGTTATGGTCGAGAGGATTTTAATTAAGGCGTGTGTGTGTGTGTGTGTGTGTGTGTGTGTGTGTGGAGTTAATGTTTGAATGTGTGAGGCTGGATGCTTTCTGCAGTTATGGTCGAGGTGATTATAATTAAGGCGTGTGTGTGGAGTGGTGGCTGAGGTGAGAATAGCAACAAACGAACGGTTGTCAAGGTGGTACCACACAAGGCAGTTGGAATACGAAGAGGTAAACAGTTCTTTCTAGTGAGGAATATCAGCCATGAAGAAGAATTCACCTTTGTCTTCACTGCCATTAATTGCCAAGTTCAATTTCAAAAGGGAAAATGTTGTTTCTCAAAAACCCAGGTGTTCAAAGTAATCTCCACTACCACCATCCCTATCCCCATCATCACTACTACACACATCTTTGTTACCAAAGATGCATCTACGTGGTTGCATCATCATCATTTAATGTCCGCTTTCCATGCTAGCATGGGTTGGCTGATTTGACTGAAGACTGGTGAACCAGATTGCTGCACCAGGCTCCAATCTGATCTGGCAGAGTTTCTACAGCTGGATGCCCCTCCTAATGCCAACCACTCCGAGAGTGTGATGGGTGCTTTTACATGCCACTGGCACAGATGCCATTTGTGTGACACCAGGGTGCTTTATACGTGTCACTGGCACGGGTGCCAATTTGTGTATCTGCCATGACACTGGTATCTGTCACGTTTGCGATTTTGCTTGGTTTGGTGGGTCTTCTTCTCAAGCACGGCATAATGCCAAAGGTCTTGGTCATTGCCTCCATGCTGCCCAACACTCGAAAGGAACTCAACCACTTTACCTCCATGAGGTCCATGCTGTAAATTTTTCCATCCATCTATGCTCCTTATTCTTGTCAGTGAAGTCATCTCCATTAACAGCTTGTGGTCTTCTGTGGATGTCAGACAACCTGAAGCCCTTCTTTGTCAAGAACTCAACAATGATGGCATGTTGCTTCTGAAGAACAGGAAGAAGAGTTACTATGGAGGGAGATTTACTCTCACAAAATGTGGAATTGAAAGGATCTTTGTTAGTTAATAAAAAGATTAGGCCCACTTTTGCATAAATTTCAGTACAACCCTCATACACTTATTATCTCTGTAATGGAAATGGAATTGGATGGCATTTGGTCTACAGTTTAACATCAGCAGTGGTGATGGTGTGTGTGTATGGATAGATATATGTATATGATATACACATGCATATATACATATGAGCATGATGTTAATAATTAATTTTTGACCTCAAAGAAAATATCACAGACCATAAATAATTAACAAACTCATTAGAGCTTTGGACAGAATTTGTAGAATTAGGAAGAAAACAACAACTTGTGGTTAAAGTCTGTTAGATGTTACATCGATTGGTAAACATAGAGCTTATTTATTTGTTTTTTTTGGGGGCAAGAAAGCATTGAAAACTCCTGGCAAATGAAGGTCATATGACGACTAATTTAATTGTTTGTTATATAAATGGTTTACTGTCTGTAGAATAGTTATCTTGGTTTATCTGTCACGATAATGAGTATTAGACCAACATTTGTCAATAAAATTACTATATGGAAGCTGGAAGAAACCATTTGTATGTGTGTGTATTCTACCTTGTCTTTGTGTGTGTTACTGTTCGTATAAATGGTGGTCCTTGCGAAAGCATGTCCATTCATGTTTTCACAGGGCCTCGATAGACAATGGGAATCGTTACCTTTGTTAGAAACAAGGTGGGGTTTGCTATCAGGAAGGGTTTCCACTGAATATAATTTTGTGATGTCCAACAAGAACTTGAGACACAGGTAGTGGGTGGGTAGGGTTTACTTGTTAAATCTAGAGGAAGGGAGATTGGTCATTACCTTTGTAGCATCTCCTGCGTCTGTTTTAGTCAGTTGAGAATGGAACAAGACACAAAACAATGTCTTCTGTTCTGCCCCTCCACCAGCCACCTCACTTTCCATTTGACTTGATGTTTCACCATTGTTTCGTTTATCTGTAGTTGTTGTTGGTGATGGTCATGGTGGTTGGTTGCGTCAGAGTTGCATTCATCATCTGAGTCTGTGGGTTTCCCCCTGTTCTCCAAACTCACAAGTTTTCCAACCTAACAATCACAATGTCATTCACTCAGGAAATGTAAAATTTTCCAACTCAACAACTGAAGATATTGATTGAGAGAAAAAGAACTTTCTAAACTTGAGAACAACATGGAATTTTCTCTCAGAGAGAGAGAGAGAGAGAAAGAGAGAGAGAGAGAGAGAGAGAGAGACACACACACACACACACACACACCCACCCACACTTTATGTTCGACATAGTCATCACTACGAGTTGAATGTGTCTCTTGGACAGCATGTCTTCACGCAGCCTTGTTTTCCTGGTTGTGTAACCCAAGTCCACATATGTATGCACCAACTCACCCAACACTCAGCCACAGATATTTTTTACTGTCCTTTCTCCCTCCCACCGCCACCACTATCAGAAATATATTGACTAACCAGTGTGTGTGTGAGAGAGAAAGAGAGAAAAGGACATATTTAACAGACTCTTTGAGATGTTTGCTGTACATAATTGAATTTCTTATTTTCTTTTCATTCAATAGGAGAGAAAACCGTTTCCAAAGACATTTCATTTTTACTCTTTTTATTTCCAGGGCATTTCGAAAGGAATACGCAAATTTACCACGTCTAGCGAACCTGAGAAGCTGGCCTTGAGTAAGGAAACAGTT
>NC_068984.1:316972-320189 GCF_001194135.2 Octopus bimaculoides
ACACACACACACACATATATATATATATATATATATATATATATATATATATACAAGGGTTAAATGGACTCAATATGGAACATTATACACACACAACACACACACCCACATATTAGATGGTTAAATCTAGTTAATATTGGTGGAACATCTTATATATAATGGTTTTGGTTAGTATTGATGGGACACACACACACACAACCACACATATATAATGATTACAGTTTGGTGTGCGTATATATAATTTGAAAAAGAAAGTTTTTAACATACCATCTACTTATTGATACCAATTATTAATTGCATGTCTTTTTTATTTTTGTTTTCAACATCTGTGATTTGTTTTAGATTTTTTTTTCTAAATTATCTTGGCTTTTTTTTTATAACTTCTTATTGAATCATATGAGCTTTTTTTTAAAGATAAATTGCAAAATAAGTGACTGAAATTTTATATTTATGAAAAAAAATTTGAGATAATGGGGAGCAAAAAAAAAAGGCATGTTGACTATTTATTTTCAATATTGAATATCAAACACAATAATAACTTTTTCTATTTTTTTTCTTGGACTTATTACCTCCCCTCTCTGTCTGCTGCCTGTCTGACTGATTTTGTTTTCTTTTTTTCTATTTCTCAATATCTCACTTTCATTCTCTCTCTCTCTCTCTCTCTCTCTCTCTCACAGAAGCATATATTCCATGTGTGTGTGTGTGTGTGTGTGCACTTGCTTGCATGCACATGGTCCTAAATTTCCTCTAAAAAGTCTGTTAAACATTTTTTTCTGCAGTAATCATTCTTGAGTCTAAATTAATAATGACATATATATGTCTGTATACTTTTCTTTTCACCATTTTACTTCCATTCTGCAAAAGCAGTTTGTTGCAACTTTTTACCTTATGTATCCATTTTTTGTTTAGTGTATTTTTTTTTTACTATCTATTATCTTGTTCGTTGGCTGAATTTGTTATCAAAGTTAATTTGTGTCCAGAGAAAAACCAAGACTTTTTAAGTAGAGAAAGAATGTACTTCTTGTGTTTTTATTATTCATTTATTTTCAAATGTTGTTTTAGCATTTAATTTCTTATTTCCAATCATTGAGAATTTAAAAGTTATTTACTCTATCAGTCTCCATCAGTTTTAAGCCTATTTACTCTTTTTCGTCATCTTCTCTTACAATAGTATACACTCTCGAAATGCTACTGGTCTAACTACTTCTCATATTAAATCACTCTTTTTTTTCTCACTGGACCACCATACATTGGTGTGTGATATTAGAAAATATTTTGAGAAAGAAATCTAAAGGTTTTAGATTTCTTTACTACTTTCTGTTCTTGTCAAGACAAACTGCTAATATCCTTCTTCTTCTTCTTCTTATCCCATTCTTTGTCTTTCAACTCAGCCCTGACTCTAAACTCTTCTCTCTTCTCCATCATCTGTAATTATTGTGTGTATATCTGCCATACTACTGTGTGTGTATATTTACCATACCAGTATGTATGTATGCACTTATACCATTGTGTATATTTCCTGTAATATTAAAGTGTCATTTGGTTAGGTTTTTTTTTCACAGTTGTTGTACAAATATTTTATGTTCCATTCTATTAAAATGTCTGTCGTATGTTCACCATGCCATTTGATCTACTTGTTCACGATGGCCATTAAATGTTGTTTTAGTGTCAGTCCCATTCTGCAGAATCTTGAGCAAGCCTCAGTTTAACTAAAACCTTATGAAAGTTGGAAAGGGTTGTTACTGATCTTGAGTTGATAAAGTTAAATTGGCCCTCAATTTAACACTGTTGTTTGACCTTTGAGCACAATCCACTTCAGTGCAGCTGGGTTAGGGTTGCTGAAGAGGAGGCTCATTGGCATTGTTGCCTTTCTCTAGGTCCTGTAAAAACCTATGGCTACATTTACCATGCCATGAAATACATTTAATCTGTTTGGCATAACATCAAAACTTTGTCTAGTATGCTGTTAAACACATATTCATGCCATTAAATATGCCCATTACCTTCTATGGTATTAAATGAATGTCCTCATCCATCAGCAATTAATGTTTGTCTGCTATACCATTAAACCTATGGTAATGTCTTTCATGCCACCCAATTAACCGTCTGTTTGCTCCACCATACCATTAAGTATACGTCTGCTTACCATGTCATTAAACATAATATCTGAGTTGCCATACACAGATCTCCACCATACCATTAATCATGTATTTGTCATACTGTTATGTATATCTATTAATTATTGGTCTATGCCTACCATCCCATTAAACATATATGCAATTAAACCCATGTCAATGTCTTTCATGCCATTAAAAATATGGTTTTATCATAAAGCATATGTCATTTAACCTATGTACAAGTCTTCCATACCATTAAACCTTTGTTTATATTTGTTTTTGCTATAAGCCACCATCAGTTTGGTCAGTTTGTATATAATCCTTTGAAGTGTTTCTGCTTTGGTTTACAATGTCATTGTAGCCCTTCTGACCCTGTTTACCAGCTCCTACAAATGTTCACCCACGATACATGTTAATTTCGCTTTGCTGTTTTAATTATAGTCTTAATCTAATATTTATCTTGTTTGCCTCTCTGGGAAATGCCTGTGTTTTTAACAACAACTAATAAAGTTTCAATATTAATAGACATCATTTTATTGGGATATCATTATTTTATTGTATCACAAATAATTCAAGCTTATTTTTTCATAATTTCGTTATTTAATCAGTGACAATATTTTGAGTCAATGATAATCAAAAGTTTTCGCACAACTGTCACTAGTTTACTTTTTGCATACAGCAAATCATCATCATCGTTTAACGTCCGCTTTCCATGCTAGCATGGGTTGGACGATTTGCCTGAGGACTGGTGAAACCGGATGGCTACACCAGGTTCCAATCTGATTTGGCAGAGTTTCTACAGCTGGATGCCCTTCCTAACGCCAACCACTCAGAGAGTGTAGTGGGTGCTTTTACGTGTCACCCGCACGAAGGCCAGTCAGGCGGTACTGGCAACGGCCACGCTCAAAATGGTGTATTTTATGTGCCACCCGCACAAGAGCCAGTCCAGGGGCACTGGCAACGATCTCACTCGAAAATCCTACGAAGGCCAGTCAGGCAACGAATTTCTCTGCTGATATTGACAGAGAATAATAATAATAATAATAATAATAATAATAATAATAATAGTGATAACAACAGCAATAATAATAATAATAATA
>NC_068984.1:320199-325509 GCF_001194135.2 Octopus bimaculoides
CAACAGCAATAATAATAATAATAATAATAATAATAATAATAGTGATGATGATGATAGCAATAAAACAACAACAACAACAACAACAGTGTTGATATGAGCATGTTGGTAGAGTTATTGTTTATAGTTGGACTTCAATTTATTCTTGTGTTTGCTTTTTTAATTTTTTTTATGGGTTTCAGTTATTGGGTTGCGGCTATGCTGGAGCATAGTGCCATTTTCAAGAGTTTTACATAATCACATTGACCTCAGTACTTCAGTTTGGAACTTATCTATTGATCCTGTTTCTCAAATTGCTAAGTTACATTTTGACTCAAAGGAGATGACATGCCAGTAAACACACTGGTATGTTTGTGTGTGTGTGTCCGTGTTTCCATAATCATCATAATCCATCTGTTTTCCAAGCGACTGTAGGTTAGATGGTTTGATAGGATCTTATGAAGCAGGGGACTGAGTGGAGGTGCAATGTCGAGAGCAGTGGCTTTATGCCAGGCATTGAGAGGTTAACCTATGATAGATGGACAGGAATAAGTGTTTCGGCCGTAGAAGAGGTACAGGACTATCCCAGCAGGAAAGGGAGACAAAATGGGGGTGATAAGGTATTGTGGGGTGGTGGTGGTGGTGGCTATAAGAAAAAGTAGAGAAATGAAGATGGCTAGATTTGTAGGTTCCTGAGATTGTGAAAGGAGATTGACAAATGATTAGAGATGAGAATAGAAGTGAATGGGGAACATGGGTGGAGGTGTAGACAATGATGCATCTCAGTTTGTGGGGGTAAGTGAAGGAAAATAGCAGGAGGTTAAGGAAAAGAAGATGAACTGGAGAACAACAGTGGAATAGGAAGACGATGTGAAGTGTGGTGGGGACAGGAGTAAGACTGAATAAAAGAAAAACCAAAAAACCCCAGAGATTAGAGGCACACAGGGTGGATGTAGTGGGTTACAATAAAAAAGGATTTTGATAGTGGACATGGGAGTGTTCAAGGAAAAGGGGTGTTCAATAGATGATGATGATGATGTGAGTGCAAAGTGGGTGAGAAAAGAAGTGGTCGCAAGAAGGGGGAATATTGGTAGCGCAGAAGAGTGGAATAGGTGCAACTCTGCTGTCGTATAATTACAGCAGCTGAGGAGGAAATAGTTGCAGAGAATAGTGAAGAGGGGATTGATGTTGGAGAGTTGCTGGGAAGGTAGATGAGATTTTTGTCAAGCATGGGGTTTTGACGAATCCTCTCAGTCTTTTGTCATCTCTTTTGGTGAGGTTCAATAACCTCCTGACATTGGTTTTCACTCCTTTGTCTGATAGCTTCTTCCTGAAACTCACTCCTACAGGTTCCATCAACATTTAGTGACCAGTTCTTCTTTCTGCAACTCTCTTCATCTATACACATCACATCACACTACTTTTGATGCCTCCTACACCCGGTTTTTCTCTCTTTGTCACTGTGCACATTGGTGTTGCACATCCAGCAGAGCATGCACCCTTAATTTATTTCTAGTTTTTGCACGTTCTCTGCATTTACAGCCTACATTTTACTCCAATGTAGAATTGCTCTTCATTTATGTGTATACACACACACACACACACACATACACACATACATCTGTATGTATATATGTGTGTGTGTGTGTGTGTGTGTGTTAATGAGGCAAATTCTGCTGTATATGATAGCGTTGATCCCTTGGGAGGCAAAAGGCAAAAAAGCTGCCTGCAGATGCAGAAGATATTTGGTTTATGTTCCGCAGCCAACTTCCTGCTTCTTTTCCCTCCAAGCAGTCGTTAACCTAATATATTATTACATCGTTAATAAAACTTAGATATTTCTTGATGCTTCCACAGTTATGCTGTGTATGTATGTGACTTTATCTAAATGCAGAAGGCAGCAAGTTATCTTCAGACTGAGCTCTGTTACAGACACCCACCGATGAGGTGGTGGTGTTGGTGCCGGCTTTTAAACTGGCCAATGGATTAAGTCCAGCAAGAATAGGAATGGTTCTTCTCTTTGACCTCCGACCAGACTGGTTCAAATTTCACTGACAAAATTTACATTGTCCTAAGGTTAGGCTAAAAAGCATCTTACCCAAAATACTGTGCAAAGTGTTCAAAGCAAAAACTAAAGTTGTGAAGGGGACATTTAACCACCTTGTCATATCCTTCTGTAGCCAAAAGAATATGTACCAGTCATATTTTTGGGTTGCCTGATTGTATACCACTTTGAAGAATTTCCTTTGTCTTGTTCCTATTGGTAGAGCATCAGACGAAATGCCTCACTGTATTTCTTTTGTCTCTTTACATTCCGAGTTTAAATCTTGCAAAGGTTATCTTTGTTTTTCATCTTTTCAGGATTGATAAACTAAAATACCAGTTACGTACTGGAGTTGATTGACTAAAAAGACATTCTTCCCTCAAAATTACTGATCTTATTCCTTAAATAGAAACAATATTACTGAGTACACTTAATTTTCAATTTGTTACTGAACACAGCTTTGTGGGCCTTGGACTCCTGTATTTTCTATTCACACTAGTCTATCAATGTGATACTTAGTAATGATGTTTCCTGTATGTTGTCTAAGTCTTGGGATTTTGTTATGTATTTCATCATCATCCTTTTACCGTTCATTTTTCCATACTTGCATGGGTCAGAATTTATTAAGGTGGATTATTTTATGGCTGGAGGCTCTCTCTGTTGCCAACCCTCACCTGTTTCCAAGGAAGGTAATATTTCCCCACCCCTTGGCTAGACATGTTTTTCAAGGTAGATTGGAAATGAAGGCCACCGCTTGTACGACAGTGGTGCTCACTTACATCTGTTCTGCAAAGTCAAAGCAAAAAGATGTACACGCATGTATACGATGGGCTTCTATACAGTTTCCATTTACCAGATTCACTCACAAAGCATTGGTTGACCTGGGGCTATAGTAGAAGAAACTTGTTCTAGCTACCATGCAGTGGGATTGAACCTGAAGCCATCTGACTAAGCCATGCCTGCACCAATTTGTGTACAGATATTTATGTCCCTCCCAAAGCCCCTTTTATAGGAATTGTCTCTGCTTCCAACCCCTACATTTTGCTTATCGCTATTTCCAGCTCTTCGAGTTGCTTTGTCAGTTACAGACCAGTTCTTGTACTTCTTTTCTGTCATTCTTTCATAATACTGGAGAGGGCAGAGAGGGCACGAATCTGGGGCAGCAGCAGCAGCAGCAGGTGATGATTGAGGGTCTTCAGCTGCTCTCTCACCCTTCCTCACTGAAAATGCCCACAACTTTTCTGGTTGTCTTTCTATTATATTGTGTATATAATTTTTAAATGTTTTGTTTGATGGGTCCCCCCCTCTTTGTTGTGTATGTACACACCTGTATGTTTATAGAAAGCATTTTGTATATATTTGAGTGGTCAAAGGAAGGTAGATTGGTAGAATCATTAGTATTGGACAACGTTTAGTAACAGTACCCTCCACCCTGAGTTCAGTTCCTGTCAAGGTGAACTTGTCTTTTTTATTCTTCCAGGGTCACTGAAATAAAATACTAACCAAGGTTTGATCTAAACGAATATCCTTTCCCCTCAAAACTTCCGGCTTTGTATCAGTGTTAG
Source organism: Octopus bimaculoides (assembly GCF_001194135.2). Classification (NCBI taxonomy): domain Eukaryota; kingdom Metazoa; phylum Mollusca; class Cephalopoda; order Octopoda; family Octopodidae; genus Octopus; species Octopus bimaculoides. Next base: position 323,785 of record NC_068984.1, read on the forward strand.
AAGCAATTATTACTATTAAATTCGGTGGGTTGACAGAGTCGTTGGAGCATTAAACCTCACCACTGCACCAAAAAAAAAAAGAAAAGCTTGGGTTTTTTCCAGCTCCGTCCATTCTTCATTGCAATTCCACTGAGATCAGCTTTACTTTTTCATTTCTCTGGGATTGACAAAAGGAAGTATCTGTCAAATAATGGGGTTGATGGTTTCAAGTAACTCCACCCCCTAAAACTACACCCTTTCTGCCATTATTACTAGTCCTGTTTATTGAAATAAATACTTTAGTTAACCACAGCCTTGTTCTCTTTAAAGTTGAGCTTTTGTAGGGATGAGGGAAATGTTTATTGTGTGTGTGTTCTTTGTTAACGTTCTTAATATAATTTCTTGCCATTCAGTAAAGAATCATGGAATGAAATAAGCAATCTCTTGGCATTGTCACACATCATATTTTCTTTTTTCTTGACAGACCAAAATCACGAAGAGTCTGGCTGCAGACTGCTTTGTCTTACGGGGATCAATTTACAACAGCTGCTCTTCTGTCTGTCTGTCTGTCTGTCTGTCTGTCTGTCTGTCTGTCTGTCTGTCTCACTTCAGCTGTGAAAAGAAAATTACTCCGAAGATACATCGCAACGTTTTATATTTGTGAAATCTCTACCCCCCCATCCATGTCAGCAAGAACAAGACCCAAATGACAAGGCATTTATTAATGAATACAACGTCAATTGTAATTGTTCTAAGTCCTACATTTGCTGTTAGTCTTGGAACTATTTGACATGGCCATTAAGGAATTCAGCAGTGTCAACAGAATATCAATAATGAATATAAAAATTATACTTTAGCTTTATATTGGTCGTATTATTTCATGGAACAGATAATTAACTTGTTTCTAGTTAGACTACTATTATGACTATATCTCCCTCCCATGTATATAATACTCACTCATACAGATATATAATATTAGATGATAATATAATGATGTACCTCCCTATATGTAATTACACACATAGTTGGGTTTTGTTTTGGTGTGGTTCAGCGCACTTCATTTAAATGAAACTAGAAGATGCTGAATTCAGTTTACAATGTTTTATGAAAATAATCTAGAGCAGCTGGCATGGAAGAAATGAAATGTAATGAAATGAAACGAAACGATACATACATACACACACACACACACACACACACACATATATATATATATATATATAAATAAATAAAATAAAATATTGTGTATGTGTGCTGGTTACGAGCCAATGATTCTGTAAAAATAAACTTTTGATATCTGAATACACTGTTTTTTTTTTTTACCTCTTGTTAATGTTATTTGGCAAGACATGAATTTCAGAGAGTAATTTGCTTAAGAACAGGACACATTTGGCAAGCAAACTTCTCTCTACATTGAAACATTATCGATGTCTGTGTTGGTGTCAACTCTGTTACTGAGTTAAATGGTAAAGTGGTACAAAGTCACTGTTATCGTAGTTAATGTAATGAACCAATATGTGTTAATTAAAATTACAGGTACAATGAAGAAAAAAAATGAACTTTATTAATTCTGGTCAAAGCAGTAGTGACAACCCTGGACATGTTCCAGTCTTATTGGACTCCTCAGTGAGACAGCTTCTACTGGTACTTCCAGAAAAAAATATCCACCTACCCATATATAGGTGAGTGAATTTATATTTGTCAAGGGCTCTGCAACTTCTCTAGTGCCACTGAGTGCCAAGATAC
>NC_068984.1:325519-325866 GCF_001194135.2 Octopus bimaculoides
CCCCCAATACACAATAAAGTGATTGATGGTTGAATGAAGATGGAATAGAGTGAAGAAGAGCTTTTAGTCTTGTCTTGTTGAGGACATAACAACTTTCCTAGTGTTGGTGTCATGATAAAATGCACTGAGAACACTCTGGAAAATGAGTGATAGGAAAGGCATACAGCTTCCCATGCGGTTGGTGTATGTAACCTGTTCAACATCAACACAGTTTCCCATGCGGTTGGTGTATGTAACCTGTTCAACATCAACACAATTTCCCATGCGGTTGGTGTATGTAACCTGTTCAACATCAACACAATTTCCCATGCGGTTGCTGTATGTAACCTGTTCAACATCAACACAAT
>NC_068984.1:326780-333076 GCF_001194135.2 Octopus bimaculoides
TGTTCAACATCAACACAATTTCCCAACAGTTGGTGTATGTAACCTGTTCAACATCAACACAATTTCCCATGCGGTTGGTGTATGTAACCTGTTCAACATCAACACAATTTCCCATGCGGTTGCTGTATGTAACCTGTTCAACATCAACACAATTTCCCAACGGTTGGTGTATATAACCTGTTCAACATCAACACAATTTCCCATGCGGTTGGTGTATGTAACCTGTTCAACATCAACACAATTTCCCATGCGGTTGCTGTATGTAACCTGTTCAACATCAACACAACCAGTCCTGTTTTAAAGAGTGTGTGTTACTTTACTTTGTGGCGTCATAACCCAAATTTCTCATTCCAGTCTTTTCCGAGGATTTCCCGGTAAGGATTGTCAGTAATGTAGCAGAATCCTGAATGAATGGAAGTCGAGTCTCTGAGTGAATAAAAACATGATATTTTTCCTTTGATAACCAGTGGTAGGCTGGAAGGATTCTTGGCATTTTATTCAGTTGATAAAATGGCTGGTTTACTGATTTTTGTGTCAGGTTTCTTCAGAAATGATATTAATTTCAGCTGCATTGTCTCAATGATTGCAGAGCAATGTGAGATGAAGTATTCTGCTCAAGAACACAACGCACCACCCGGTCCAACAATTGAAACCATGACCTCACGTTCGCAACATCCTAACCATTAAGGCATGTGCCCCCCACCATAGAAATGGATGTAGAATATAAAAGAAATGATGAGAGTTTGTTCATAAGATATTTAGTTACATCATCTTACGTAAGTTTCATTAACAAAAAGAATGTTTATTTATTGCAGAATGAAACTGTGCTGTCCTTTCCTTTCTGTCTTCATCATATTGACCGGGATTTGACTGCTATTTTGGGTAGACTGAGTTACAATATAAAGACTACCTCATTAGGTCAACGATATATCTTTGTACGCTGTAATAGAATTTTGATAACATTCCCATGTTTTGTAAGGGAGGTAACTGTACAGCATAACATAACCACTTTAGAATTACTACTCTTCATTCGAGTTGTTCCATGATTTTCACATCCCTGTGAGGGCAGAATTTAAAGGGAAAACAACAAGTTACTTTCATGTTTTTTCTACTTGAATTTGTGATATAACCGAGAAATTTCCTGATGAAAATGAAATGTTTATAGTTTTCCTTAATGATATACTTTATTATATCTAATTAATATGTATTGATTCCAACCCTAATACGTGCACATTTACATTACATCACAAAATAAATATTTCCTATTATTGCTATACATTACACTCTCTGGCTCCTAATTATTATCATTTTCTTATGTTCTGTAGATTACTCGTTATTTCAATGAAACTTTGTGTCAAACATGCTCGGGGATGAGGTGCAATGATTCAGAAGTGACAAGCTGTCCAAACATAGAAGTCAACTGAGATGTTACTTTCTTCCTTTGTACTGTATTATGTCCATAACTGTCCTTTACAAGTCAGTATAACCAGGCAGTTTGTCCCATACTTTCGCTAAAAATGTCGTAGACGGACATAGAAACCCTCTCAGTTTTCCCATCATTGACTCAGTGGAATATCAAGGATGTGACAACGAAAGGGTTTTTGGAAGTTATTGCAGGAGATTAGTGAGACTAGGACGAAGAGTAAAAGGGATGTTGAGGAGAATTCATTGCAGTGTATTCAAGAAATGGTTCGTTTGAACATGAAATTCTTGTAAATGTAGAAAAATTGTTTTCATGCAACCTATACACAACATAACAAGCTTCAGAGTCGATAAAAGGAGAAACATAATGTGCTGTGTAATTCCAGAAAATACTAGATTGTGTAATAGTTGTGGTGGGTGATGTATGCGTAACGATTCTGATGTCATTAGACAAAGGTGACCACGGTGTATTCATTCAAATATAATGCAAGACTTCTGGAGAGACGAGTAAGAGAATGGGTTACCTCTACCACAGAACATACTTTGAAATCCAGAAGCAGAAACTAAATGCAAATTAGAGAGGGAAAAAAACCGTTCTATGCAACAAAAGCAGTATTAGACTAAAATAGTTATTTGTATATCATATTTGATACATAAAAAATGCTAAAGGTAAATTAACTATGAATTCGTTTGGGACTCAAATCCTTTATGGATGCGTTAACCTAGTACTACTACTTCTGCATATAATGGATTTTTATTCAGTCGAGCGGCTAATCGCAACATCAGTGATTTTTCCTTTTACCTGGATTCTGGATTCTTTAGTCCTACGTACAATTGATAACAAAAATATACCAGTAAAAAATGTAGGATTGATACAAATATGCAACCTTGACCTTGTTCTAATAAGAGAAATCTTATATTCTCATAACTATATCCACTAATTAATGACAGCTGACTATGTTCTACTGATTCAAAGTTCAAATATTCCAAAACAATGATTCACCAAGTAATTTTTTTTTTGCTATCGAAATTGACTTTTTAAAAGTTTTTGTCATTTTTTTGTCTTCCAAGTAACTTGGCAACTTATGGCTTTTACGAAAATAAAATTAATTTCACGAAAACCAATATGTAATAGCAATTACGGCGTGGAAGATACATATCAGTGATTCAAAAATATGCAAAAACTGTTAACTTCTCTTAATTATTTGTTTTGTGTCAACATTTTCTTCACACTAACTGCAACCTGGTCACTGACATGGTTCCACTGGAACTAGTCTGAGATGAAGCTGTTGGTCAGTATATATAGTTTTCAGGATTTTGAATATAATTCACTCTCATATATAGGTCAGTCATTCCAGTTGTCATTGTCTGATTCTCAAAGTAGAATCCGTTAATTTGGCTTTTGGTTCAAATTTATGTAGTCTTTTGTCCTTCCTTCTTTCAGACAAACAAAACATAAAATCTATTCGATAAAAATACAAATTCTGTAGAAATATGCCTCCCCAAAGCAACCCGATTTCTTTTTCTAGATATATTTCATTCTATTTGACCATTGTGACCACATATCTAAAGAAATACTCCCTTCTTTCCCTGATTAAACGTTTTACAGATTATTAACTTCATCTTTAGTGATGAGATATATTTAAATATTTATATCTGAATAAATTTTGTTCAGTTAAAAATCGCCAATAGTCGTCAGGTGTCTCAATCTTAGTTTATATATATATATATATATATATATATATATATATATATATATATATATATATATATATACATTACATTATATATATATATATATATATACATTACAGCAGCCTGCAGCTCACATAACATTTCTGACAGCTGGTTCAGCTCACCATTGATCAGACAGCTGACAGTTATATGATGGTCCAAAATTTAAACAGTAACACAGCAACTTTGATCAAGACCTTATAGTCAGACAGCTCAATTAAATTGTGACATACAGCTCGTAGCTTTGATCACACACTCTTGTAGTCAGGCAGCCAAGACAGAGCTGTCTATTCTAGATCAAGAGCATAATTTCATTGCTCCCCAGCTTGCTTTTTACTAAAAGCACGTCTTAACTGGAATGTAGTGTCATTCATGCATGCACAGTTTATACACATACACATCTAAATACAAACTTAGTTTGCATGTTCTCACATTTATTTATTACACTCTGTACATGCCTACTGAAGATTTACATACAGGCATATCCTTTCGTGAATATCTACAGACTCACTTGGATAAATATAAGTACACTCACATATACATACATGCATACATACAAACAGACATACGCACGCACACAAAAACACACACGGATAAAGAGGTTATCGTTGCTGTAACCAAATAAAGAAATTATCGTTGCTGTAGATGCATCAGATTATGGAATAGGAGCAGTAGTCTAGCATAAAATGGTGGATGGGTCACATTAACCAGTTATGCCTACTTCAAAAAGTCTATCAAGAGTTGAAAAGAAATGTTCACAAATAGAAAAGGAAGCAGTGGCACTTGTTTATGCAGTAAAAAAATTCCATCGCATGATATATGGTAGAATGTTTCCTCTTCAAACTGACCATAAACCACTCTGGAAAATATTTGGTTCAAAATCTGGAATCTCAGTATATACAGCGAATTGTTTGCAGCGCTGGGCAACTCTGCTTTTGGGCTGTAATTTAATTTGAAGTATCGACTTTATCTTTTGATTATCTTTCACTACAAATAACTGAATACTCAGCAATGACCGAAGACGTCCTAATTGCCAATACGAACATCGAAGCTGAGATGCAACGAGTGCCAATGGATTCAATCAGATTTTTACCTGTTATTTTAGAGTTGGTAAAACAAGAAACATTAAACGAACCTGTTCTACAAAAAGTTATTAAATATCATAGATATGTCTGTGATAAAGATATGCAACAGTTCAGTTGGAAGTGTGATTATCTCTCAGTTGTTGATGACTGTTTAATGATGGCTAATCGTACTGTTATTCCAAACAGTCTTAAAAAGTTGGTAGTTAACAAATTTCACAAACATCATCCAGGAACATGAAGAACGAAGGCTTTAGCAAGAAGCTACATTTATTTTTGGGGACTTGACAAAGATATTGAATCTCTTGTGTAAACATGTTCGAAATGTGCAAAAGCCTCATAATTACTTATTTGGATAAGCACTCCCTGGTCAATTCCAAAAGCAGCACCATAACCAGTTAAGATGGAGGAGAGAGAGAGCCGTCAATACCACTATCTATGAATCAAGATCAAGGAAATAGGAAAAATCAAGACATTCAAACTCAATTAGAAAGTTTCGGTAGGTTCAGTTGGAATAGAGAATCTGCTGAATACGTACAGGTAAACCCTCAAAATAAAACTACTTTGTCAAATTTACGATGGTCCAGTGGAAATCGAAAGCCTGCTGAATACATAGAGGTAAACTCTCAAAATAAAACTTATATACCAACTATTCATCTTTTAATGAAAAGGGAGATGAGACAACCCCATTTGTCTTGACACAAAACATTGTTTTATTGTCATCCAATCAGTGGATACGATTCTATCATGTTTTTCACCCCCCCCCATATCATTTATTATTTAAGCTTACGTCGATTCGTCCGAGGAGATAACTTTATGCACTCTACCAAATGACAATAAAAATACATTGACTCTTTGTTGTGAATTTACTGTTTTCGCCTGAGTACACTGTGGTACAGACGGTTTATGTTGCATCGTGGACAATTGAAGTTACAGTTCTCCATTTTGCACTTTGGTTTGGAATTGTTGCAATGTTTTCTTTGTTCGTTTATAAAGTTATTATCTGAGCACAATATCATTATTCGTCTTATAACATTTTTTCCTGTTTTTTCTCCTTTCACGAATTTGATTGCTGGTGTTGTTGTCCTCTGCTTATGGTGTTTCTTGAGCCTTTCCAGTTCCAGGGAGTGAGCGAGTATTACAAACACCTTAACACGGCACCACTTGTGATGTCTTTGAGTAAGTGATATTTCACCCTGACAAGAAATATTCCGAGGTACTCCTTCCTCCACAAAGTCTACACAGCTGGTTCCTCCTCAGATGCTACCTGTGCTGGTTTGTTGGTGCTGGGAGTGTGTCAAACAGGAAGGAGGTACAGGAAAGCTTCCCAGTCTCCACAAATCTGTCCATGTGACCCCCATGTCTCCACAAATCTGTCCATACAACCCCCATGTCTCCACAAATCTGTCCATGTGACCCCCATGTCTCCACAAATCTGTCCATGTGACCCCCATGTCTCCACAAATCTGTTCATGTGACCCCCATGTCTCCACAAATCTGTCCATTTAGTCTTGGCTCCCTGAGATACCAGTTCCACAGCACATGCCATTCTTCTTTCATCCTCTTTGTGCCTACTTCTGTCCTCCTCTCTTTGATATCTGCCTTCTTCCATAGTTGGAAATGGCAAGAACTGAGGCTCTGCATGTATCAGGTCATCCCATAAGTTCTGTCCGATTTTACTTTTTTAAAAATTGAATGAAATTTAATAGTATTTGAGAATGTCCATTGGAATTTAAAATTATTTTTATGCATTTGTGTACATTTAAGCTAATTAAATATTATTTTACAGAATAATAGAATTAAAACGTCTTTGATTAAAACCCTTTCTAACATAGAAGTATCCAAAGAGCATTTGAGACACATAATGCTTTATGAGTACAAAAAAGGAAACTCTGCAGCCGAAGCGACTCAAAACATACACTCAGTTCATGGGAAAGAATGCTTGAATGAAAGAACTTGCAGAAGATGGTTTGCAAAATTCAGAAGTAGAGATTTCAGCCTTGATGAAGATCGAACAGGACGTCCAGTTGAGTTTGATGATAAGCTCCTTGAGGCGTT
>NC_068984.1:333206-344344 GCF_001194135.2 Octopus bimaculoides
GTCAAACGTCGTAAACAGTGGCTTGATAAAAGGGAAAAAGCTCAACCACAACCGAGAAGGGAACTTCACGGAGAAAAAGGTTCTTCTCTCTATCTGGTGGGATTGCAAAGGAGTAATTCACTTTGAATTGTTACCACCTAATGCAACAATCAATGCTCAAGTCTACTGTCTGTCATTAGAGCATTTGAACCAAACTTTGAAGAAAAAAAGACCCGCTTTAGTGAATCGAAAAAGAGTGATGTTTCATCTGGACAATGCGCAATCCCACACTGTAAAGATCACATCACAGAAGATCGAAGAGCTTGGTTGGGAAAAAATTCCTCATCCACCTTATTCTCCCAACCTTGCTCCTTCAGACCACCATTTATTTCGAAGTTTACAGAATCATTTGGGGGACATAACTTTTGCAAACCAGGAGGAAGTCGAAACTGACATTTCAGAGTTCTTCGCTTTGAAACCAAAAGAGTTTTACATTGATGGGATTCAAAAGCTTGTAAATAGACGGAAGGAATTCATAGATAATCAGGCAAAGTACATTGATGATTAAATTTCAATTAAATATAACATTTGATCACTTGTTTTCTTTATTCAAAATTTGGACAGAACTTATGGGATGACCTGATAATTCCAATAATGTCGCATAGCTTCAGCATATTTTCAGTCTCTGCATCTCTGGTACTGGTCACCCATTTTCCACCGGAACTTGTTATGATACTTACATGTCTGACACGCTCATCCTGGGACTCTCTGTACATCATTACGACCTTGAATTCCTCCAATACGGATGACAGAGAAAGTTGGAATTGTCCAAATCTTATGCACCAGTCTATTTAACTGAAACTTGGATGGATACCCAACCCCCTTTCGATGTATTTGTTTACCTCTGTTGATGGAATAGCCTCTCCTTGCACTTGCAACTTGATTCTATTTGTTAATTTGCTTCTCTTGATCACCATACTCCTAGATTTCTTGGAGTATGGCAATCATACTTGTAGATTTCTTCATTGAAGAACTGATCCGTATGAATTTACCAAATCTAACCAGACCACTGTCAAGTCACCTTTGTTTCTTTTGGCCTCTTGGATCATCTGGCTCAGAACTCCGGTGTGTTTCAGATATCTAGAGAGACTTGGAACAACACCTTTCTGGTTAGAGCTGTTTATGTATCCATTCTCAGTTATTATGTACGAGGCCATCCTTTTGGGAGCAATACAGAAGAAGATTTACCACTCAGAAGTGAAATGGCTCAGAATTGGTTTATGGTCGAGGAGTTTTTATCCTTCTGCTTTCTTCCAGCATTGGTATCCAGATTTTATAGAACGGGCCCACTGTCTCCGAAGAATATCCAACCTTCCTTGGTCGCCATCCAGACTTTCCTGGAAGTCACTGGTTGTCCCCAGTATGGTGGTGAGTAAAATACCTGTTAACTCAAGCGAAACTTAGCATGGTTCTTGTGAACTAATCCAACATAACAGACTGTTTGTCTGTCGGAACAACAGGAGAAGAAGACAGGATTAATCACACAAAAAGTGTATTAAAAGTTAGATCAAGGATGATATATTGGGGGTTATCTCCCTTGAAATTACCTCAGTCAACTTCAGTTAATTTAATATCAATCTCTCTTTATCCTCACCACAGACAGAGAAATTGTTTTTGTAGAATTTGTTACATATTTTAATTTTTATGTTTTAGCATTATTGTGGATAATTTAATCAATGAGACGAATGGTTGACCCAGAGATCCAATGCTTTTGAAGTCAAACATTTTTGGGGTCTGGGTTCAGTGTCCCCAATGACTGACTCCATTTTTTCTCCATAACCTTTACACTATCGATCATAAATTCCACACTATTCTGAAAACGGTATTATTTCGATACGAACATCATTCTTGCTGTCGACGGTGGCCGCCGCCGCAGCCGCCGCCACAGCCACCGTCTTCTAAATTAATTTTTGTCTATATTTAAAACAAAATAGTAACAGTGAATCTATTGAACATTTTGCTTTATTAAATCTATTTCATTTCAGATTTTATGCATGTGTACACACGCAGGCAGGCAGACAGACAGACACATACACACAGACATACACATACACACAGACATACACACACACATAATACATACATAATACATACATAATAGAAAGCTCTGTGATGATAGTAACGTTCGATCATCAAAGCAGTTTATCATGGACCAATAGCCGGATTACTACCTCCCACTTTGAAGGGTATGTGTTTGCAATCCAGCAATAGGAAATATCAAGCAAGTACCTGGTGCACAAAAGGGATAGAGATGCAAGAAGAGCCGTAAAACGTGACGACCGATGCAGTCTTTGTAGAGTTCACACTGAAGATATCACCCACATCATAAGCAGTTGTCCAAAAATGTCATCACGGTATTATCTACCGATGAGACATGGCGTAGTAGCTAGGACACTCTATAATGAAATCTGCAGAAAGATATCCCTAAGAACAAAGAAATAAGAACCCACAGTATGGTAGAGGCCATAGCCACTCATAATAAAAAGGAATACTGGTGGAATGTTCCAGTGAAAACTTCAATAAAATGTAAATACAATAGACCTGATATAATGATTTGGGAGCGAAAAGAAAAACTGTGCACAGTTGTGGAAATTAGCTGCACAGCGGATGTTAACATAAAGCTGAAGATCAGTGATAAAGAGAACATCTACGCTGAACAATTAAGACATCTACACTTACTCTATCCAGATTACAAGTTCAAGTTTATACCTGTAATTATAAGGCTACTGGGATATGTAACACACCGCTTTAACACCAATCTTGAGAAATTAGGCTCCTCAAAACCAGAAAGGAGAAAGTTAATTTGAAGGCTACAGATCCAATCCGTCACTGGAACTGTAAAGATTTGTGAAACTTTCCAGGGGATATTCAGCGTGACACAGTGTGACAAGGCTGACCCTTTGAATTACAGGCACAACAGAAACAGGAAGTAAGAGTGAAAGAAAGTTGTGGTGAAAGAGTACAGCAGGGTTCGCCACCATCCCCTGTTGGAGCCTCGTGGAGCTTTAGGTGTTTTCGCTCAATAAACACTCACAACGCCCGGTCTGGGAATCGAAACCGCGATCCTATGACCGCGAGTCCGCTGCCCTAACCACTGGGCCATTGCGCCTCCACATACATACATACATACATACATACAAACAAACAAAAATACCCTGTTGTTGATGTTGAAATTCCAATGAAGGAGCCTTGGATCTAGGTTAGAAACCGGTTCTAATCTTGAAATAAACTGACTAATGACATACATACATACATACATACATACATAAAACAAAACGTACAAATCTGCACATATACATACATACACACATACATACACACATACACACACACACACATACACACACACATACACACACACATACGCAAACACATACGAAGTACCTTTTGGAAATATAATTGGTTGAAATGATTCAATGTTTTAAAAATTCTATGCCTCCAGCATGAAACTAATTCTAATGGTGGTTTAGTCGTTGAACGTTGGACGATAGAATTTCATAGCTCTCAGAGGTGCAAAACTGATTATACTTTTATTGATAAGCTCTGGTAAAACATAAAGTTTTTTTTATCATACATTGAAAGACGTGCTGGCTGACTATAAATTCCAAAAGCATTTCGACGGCCACGTGTCTGCTTTTCCTTTATGGTTTTTATGATGATAAAATCATGCATATTTGATGTATGATGGAAAAAATCTTGTTTTAAATGAAAGGCCGTTAATCCTTATATATGGAACTTTGGTCGGATTTCTGTTAACCTTGCTGTAATAGCAAATGTTTGGACTTACAGTCTCCATCAAGAGGGACGTTGTTGGAGTTTGTTCGGTAGAAAACGGTAGGAAGACTGTTAATAGTTTTAGTAGTTTACTAATATTTGTGCAAAACTATGAGTGGTAGAATATTAGATTTTAATATTACTTTGACTGTGTTGATACAGAAAATATTTCAGAAAGAGCTTGTAAACAATTTTAGCTACAAATGTTACTATTCCTAAGTTGAACGGCGGGTTACACCAAACGATATCTTTCTACGCTTAACAGGTATTAGATTAATATTCTACGTTTGCTATGTAATTCCTTTTAGTAAGTGTTTCACTACAATAACGAAATGCATTGTCGAAAATCTGTTCATAAGAGAATATCCTAAGAATGTTTTTTTTTAAACTGAAAACTGTTAAAATTTGAGGTGATTGGATTATTAATAAATGTATTGTAACTTTTCATCTGCTGTTATATTTAGACGTTTCTAGTTTAAAAGTAATATAAAGAAAATTAATAGTTTTATAACTGAGGAACATGAAGTTTTGAAAAGAATATGGATGTTTCAGCAAAATCTATCAATAGTTTGAGAATTAAAGTTGAATAATGATAACAAGCCGTCGTCTCGATATAAATCTCTTGAGATGCATGAGAATGCGCTCTCTAGAGTGTTTAAAATGTATAAGTAAACAATATCCCTGACTTCAATTAAATCCTTTGAGCCCATATAAACCTGGAAAGGCACATTACTTCTTAATCCGAATGCACTTGTCCTACAAGTTTAGAGGATGTCTATGTGTTTTTAAGTGTGCAATTTACGTAAATAAGTTCGGCAGCAAAAAGAAACTCTGCCATTATATGGATGCAGTGTTTTACATCATTGGCTGACTGAGTTTATATCATTCGGCAGAGGTAGATGTGAGTTAAGCAGGGACTCGCGGGGCAATGATAGCGTTTAAAGTATATATATATATATATATATATATATATATATTGATGGTTCTCCTATCTGCTTTTGAATAATTAATGAGTCTGAACGAAACGTGATTGGTGAAATTAGTTTGTGGTCTTTAAATATGAAATAGAAATCTTTGTTACAGATGGTTCGACTGCGTCTTTGTTTAATTTGCTGGCAATTTTTAGCATTAATAATGAATATTAATGCTAAATTCCTTAATTAATTTTTTTCTTCATATAAATTCAAAATTGAATTAGTGACGAAACAGCCATTGTTTGTCTGTTGCTATTGTATAACCATATTTGAGTAGACAAAAACGTTATCACTGACTTCTAACTTTTTCGTCTTCTTCCTTCGATCATTCTAAAAAGCGTTCATATTTTCCTCAATTTATTAATTGCAATTAGAATGAATATTTTGTTTGTCATAAGTCGTTTAGAGGTTGGCATGCAACCTTTTGAAACTCAAATTTAATTTTCGTTTCAGCTTCACGCGAATTTTCTCCTAAACAAATCTTAGACTTTGTTGTAGAAGGTATTTGAAATAGCTTTTATTCAATACATATAATTTACATCTTGCTAGAATAATATTACAAATCCATTTATATTAAACGTCTTCTTAACACAACTTTAATCCTAATCCATTACGCATTTAAAACAATACCTTATCTTCTCCCATAGGTCATATAATTAAAGTAAATTTAGTTCTCTCAATTCCGTAGATTCTTCATTAACTTTTGGATATTTTAATCCTAGTTTCCTCCCACCAGCAACTCTCATTCTTGATTGTATATAGCTGCAGTGGAGTGGACTTGAAGCGCGCATGTACGACTACGGACTTCCTCTAAAGATCTTCTTTGCTGAAAGAGCTAGGCCGATGTTGAATGTGGCAATGATAACTACTCTAGAGGTTGGTGTTCGAACCTCGCTACTGACTCCACTGATGTTTGCAGTCAAGTGTCATTTTAATGAGTTTGGGTTTGATTTTGTGAGGAAAAGGACGGAAATGAAAGCAAGACATCGAGGTTGTTACTGAGTGGTGCACCCAAATATTGCAAGGTGATTGGATATAAAGTTAGTGGCCACGTGGGAAGCATTTGAAGATCAAGCGTATCGATCACTTAAGAACAACTATTGAGATAATGTTGGATTGGCAGATCGTCTGCTGTTTAGGGGTTGGCTTTAACGGTGTCGCTTGTTGTTCAGGAGTTGACCTTCCAAAGTATCGCTTGATGGTTGAGGTGGCGGTCTTTAAATATGTTTGTCAGTTGAAGTGGCGGCCTTCCAAGGGGCCACTTGCTGTTTTAGCGGTCGACCTTTCAAGATGTTGCTTGCAACTTTCGGAAACTGCCTTCCAAGGGGCCACTTGCTGTTTTAGGGGTCGACCCTCCAACATGTTTGCTGGTGTTACGTGGACGGCTACAAATGTCTACAAATAATTTTCAGTGATATTCTCTACGAAATACTAATTCTGGCCGTGATATTGTTGCGAACAGCGCATTGAGAGTTTGTGTTTTCTTTAAAACAGAGAACTTGGTCCAAGTTGGTCCCAGTTTCTGGGAGAGAAGCCTCCGTCTGAATTACTCCAAAGTCAGTAACGTGAGCAGTGTGTTTTGTCTATCACCAAGAACTAAGCCTTCTTCCCAACTTTCCTCAATCTAACATGCTGTACGTTGTTGTTTAACCCTTGGTCGGGGCTTAATAACATCATTTCAACCACGCCCTCCCCTCCGTCCTCTTTTAGGGTGTGTTGCATTACATTATCTAACCTTTCTTTGGATCTTTTTTAAAACGGGGGCCACATTTTTCATTAACGAAACACTTTGAAACTTGGAACACTGGTAGAATGTGTCATATAAAACATCTTTTTCTCTTAGTCTTCTTAAATAAAAAAAGAAATCCCTAAGTTATTCCATGTTAAAGTTGTCGTATTTCTGTAATTTCAGCCAATCACTGACGTCCATTCAGCCGATATACATTAAGTGCCGACTACATAAACAAACGATTCTGAAACAATTCTATCGGTGATAGGGTTAGGGTTAGGGTAAAACAGCAAATTTAAAAGGAAAAAAGCAAATAAAATGAAGAAAAAAAAAGAAAATGAAAAAAGCAAATTTAAAATGAAAAAAGCAAATAAAACGAAGCTATGGCTTAATCAGCCAAAGGAGTAAATATAAACAACTGAATACTTGTCAGTGATTGGTTGAAATGATCGAAATAAGACAATTTTTTACATGAAATAGATTCGAATACAAAAATATTTTTCTGTTCTATAACACAAAATAGATAAGTATACGAAGTTTGAAAGTCTTTCGGTACCAAAAACACTACGTAAAACATTAATGAAAAATGTGGCCCCCGTTTTAAAAAAGATCCCTTTCTTTTTCTTATGACCTTCGGGAAACTTAGCTACTATTTCTAACGTGTCGACCAACCAAATAACTGTTGCCACATAGTTATCAGTGTGGATGATGACATCAACTTAACAACGAGAGCCTACGTTACTACAACCATCACTATGATGGAGGTGGGGAGACATGGCAATAAAGACAGTTTACAGCTAATAATTCTTGAATTGTCATCTCTAGCCCTCGCCTCTGTCTCTCAGTTAGGGTTGTTAACTCTTTCAATCATCTGAAACCAATAAACATCGTCGTTTCTCAATTATTCTCTCTTAGAGAATCTCAATCTTCTGCTTACAATCAAATTTCGTTTCTCCGTTTGCTGCTGCTGGTGCTGCTGTTGCTCTGCTGCTGCTCCAGATCGATATATTATCAGTGAGATCACATTAAACAGCCTATCAGATAATTGCCAAGATAATATTCGGGATTATCTGATAATAAATTGATCTGACAGTAAATTTTATATGGTTAGGGAATTAGTTATTTATTTAGAATTCAAGAAAATTCGAACTTTCGCCGTCGCCGTCGCATCCGTTCGTTGTCGATTATTTTACCTGGTGGTGAATGTTTGATGAGCGGGTTAACGAGAGATCGATTGCATATAATAGCAAATCAGCAGGAACCAGAACTAAGAATCCAATGACGAAATTGACAGAAATGAGACGATTAACAACCCTGAACACTGGGACTTTGAAAGAATGGTAACGTGATGCCACTTTCGATTCCCTCCGATGCTTTCTCACAGCCCACCGCCATACAACAACGTCGACTGTTGTAGAATAAAGACTTTAACTGGATTTAGTTTCGTCCCTCAAGGTTCGGATTTTGAATTCTGCACGAGGATCATTGTTCCTTATATTCTCCAGAAGTCGATTTGACGAACCTCCTCCTCCTCATCGCCACCACCAACCTCACCACTATTTTCTCCTCTCCCTGCTCTAATGACTATTTCTTATACACTACACCTGACTCTCACAGTTCCACTTATGCACGACCCAAACTCGAGTAATGCAAGTTCACCTTGGTTTACCCGTCGGACCCTTTGTAAACCAGCTGCTATTCCTTGGGTGATATTTTCACACTCTAAAACTGAGGCACAAAAATGTTTCCCCTTTTAAAACCCGAAGCAAATGCTCCACTCCAGTTTCTGAGACAAGGTTCTTCAGTCACGAAGATTGAGACTAGTCTACGACGAAAGACTGATGACTAAATGAATAAACATTATTTATGGAAAATATAATTGTCTTCCATAACAACATGGCGCTCATCTGGAATACTCTTTTACTCGTTTCAGCCATGCGGCTGCGGTCATGCTGCAGCACCACCTCTTCATTCCATCCTGCATACTAATTTTTTCGTTAGTGTGAGGCACGAAGCCAGCAGAATCGTTACTGTGCCGGACAAGACACCTAGCGGTATTTCTTTCGGTTCTTTATGTTTTGAGTTCAAATTTTGTCGAGGTCGACTTCGTATTTTGTTCTTTCGGGGTCGATAAATAAATATTTCTTGAATACTGAGACACATGACATCGACTAATCCCTTTCCCCTAAAATTGCCGACCTTGTGCTAAAATTTGAAACCATTATTTGGCTAACGTATAGCGCTATGCTCAGTTTTTCCAAGAGGTCTGAGGAAATATCCAGATGTTTACCAGTGAATTACCATAGCATTCTACCAAAGTTCTTGTATTCAGGTTGAAACCTTCCTCATTCAGCAGTAAAAAGGCAACTCACCTCTTGGTTAGGACGCTAGTCTATTACAGATAAGTTTTCCTGGTCACCTGATATTACTTTCTCGATTGTTAGATGTTTAAAGTTTAGTGACGAATCAAAAGGCGAGTCTCTGTGTGGTGGCTCAATGTGCTAAAAGTAGCAGCCTAACGTATCTCCATTTTAAAAGTGGAAGGGCAGATTGGATAATGTAGTTCTAAATATATACACGACACACACACACACACACTCATGCACGCAGACACGCATACACGGGATAGTCAATGCTGGAATATCTTCGATCGTATGTCTGCTCAATCTGTGTGGAACCTGGCACCTGGGCATTATATACAATAAGTTCGTTCTCATCAAGAACTTGAAAACCAGTCTCCATGTTGGTCGTAAAACACTCCATTCATTAGTCAACCTCCATATTTAAACATCACAAGAGAAATTTCCAGTTCATAGTCAACTTCGTTCTGTTGGTATGTAGTTACGAGACACAGATTCCAGCCTCCCTCAGTTGATATCTGCTTATGTAAGAGTCACTACTTCTCATTAGACTGTATTAATAAACATAAATAAAGCCATCTTTCAGAGCTATTAAACTACATTAACTTCCGTTATTCACTCATTCATTCTTTACTACTTAACTTCATTCATGAAAGAGTTGTATGTCAAGTTGAATTCCCACGGAAAAATAATGATTTTGCCTAAATTTTTTTGTAGGGATTGGTGGTGGATAGTATAGGGGTGAATGGGGTATAGTATAGGGGTGAATGGATTGCAGTGCAGATGGGAATGAGCTATAGTGTAGTGTATAGTGTATGAGCTAATGGCTTATAGTATAGGTGTGAAAGGGTTTAGCCCTGTGGTTCTCAAGCTGACAGCCCCTTCCACAGCAACAATATATTAGGGACATTTTCGTCCCTCTCTCGTCTTTGATAATGAAAAAAAGTAATTAGAGTTTTTCTCCAAATAATTCTTCTTTCTGTACCTTGTGGTATTCATGGACAAGCTAAGCGAGGATTAGAAACATCATAACTGTATTAAAGATGGCAATTTGCTCGTTCTCTTTTCAATGCTCACAGTCCTAACCCCATTCCGGGTGTGCCCGGTTTCCCCTATGACACATCCCAGGTTATACAATGTAGCAGTGACAAACTGAATCGTCTCTGGTAACATTCAAACTCATGATGTTATGTTACGGAACTAAACACCATCAAACATTTAGTTTAGTTCGACAGGTCGCTGTTTCTACGATTTCACTAATGTTACTCCATTAATGGAGATGAATTTTTCTTCTGAATTTACTCCGTAGCCTTGATTAATTCATTGATTTTAGTTGTGTGTTTTGGAACAATCTGTGTCAGACTTAATTTATAATAATAATAATAATAATAACAACAACAACAACAACAACAACAATGACGGCTGTCAAAGGAAAACAAGTGGAAATGATTAGAAGTGAAGAACTCAGCTGTCCTACAATACTTTATTGATATTGACAAAGTCAGAATGAAAGAAGACAAACATATCTGCGCATGTCGAGTTTGATTTAATGTTCTTTTACTAAAATATATTCTGGTCCTTCGTCTAACTCCACAGCAAAAATACAGTGTGTTTTTTGTTTGTAGCTTGTTGCTTCAAATAGCAATGACCTTGAGTAATAAACCGACATAATAACATGTCTGTTGCGTAAAACAAATGGAACGCCGCATAACCTACTGGCTGGTGGAAATGTCATTAAAATGGCGTTGTACTAACATGAGAATTATAACGTGTCCTATATTAGTACTAAGTGGTTATACCTTGTTCCTAACATTTCTTCTTTGTTAAGCCCATTAAAATATAGAGTGGTACCTCTTAATAATCATTTTCTTTGAGGCATTCTGTTTTTTTTTCTTCTTTCTTCAAATTTTCTTCCATTTCTCGCCGAGTGTTTTCCGTACACCTAGGGCAGAGAAACTCGTTGTATGCATTCCCAGTTTACATACGCAAATTCATAGGTAAAACATGTATTTAAGAAAAAAAAAAACAAAAAAAAACCTCATGAATGGATGTTGTTTTCACAGCGATAATGCTCTTCTCAGTACATGAGTCGTTCCAGTTAGCACGATTTTTTGCACTTCCTGTAGGGATGGTAAGCCTGGTATCATTTTCAAATAGGTTTCAGTACCTTTTTTTTTATCATTCCTAGAGATCCTACAATCACTGGTATGGTAGTCGCCTTGAGGTGCCACATTTTTTCAATTTCTATGAGCAAGTCTTTAT
>NC_068984.1:345254-346339 GCF_001194135.2 Octopus bimaculoides
TTATTACAAGTCAGTAGCTTGCGGATTTTTCTATCAATTTTGACTATTTCACTGGTATTCCAGTTAAGCACATTGAAGCTATAAAGAACAACTGGGACTGCTAAGGAATTTATGGCTAACACCTTATTATATGCATTCAGCTCAGACTTCAGAACTGCTCGAACTCTTCTATAACATTCCTTCCTAACCTTCTCTTTCATGCTTGCATGCTGGATACCAGAGCCTTCATTTATTCCTAGGTATTTATAGGTTTCTTCCTGCTCAAGTTCTTTTATTACTGTTTCGACATCTAATTCTATTGAACTTGACTTTACTAGCTTCCCTTTCTTAAAAGTGGCTTTGGCACACTTTTCAAGGCCAAACTCCATCCCGATTATTATTATTATTATTACTACTATTATTATTATTCTATAAACATCCTAAACGTCTTTGTTATTCATTTCCATTAACCTCTCTCTCTCTCTCTCTCTCTCTCTCTCTCTCTCTCTCAATTACTCAGAATATGGAACGCGTTCTTGCTTTCTTTTAGTGTTTCCGGTTAGACTTGTATAAAAGTTTAGTTGGAAACTATTTAAACTAAGTTGATATTGTTTTGTAAATATATATACCAAGATCGAAATATATATACCAAGATCGAAATGTATTTATTGGTCAGATATAAAGCATAGAATTAGTACTGGGAAGTCGATTTAGAGTTAAATTCGGCTGATGAAATTTTAAAACGAACAAACTTCGGGGCGTTTTGTCTACAACTAAACAAGTAAGGCGCCGTAAATTTTTGGCAAAGTATATTGGTTGAGAGCCAGTTAAATTGGTAAGCCAAAGACGTCTCAAGTTTACAATGGAAAAGTCAAATCACAATGATAATTAAATGAATTAAGTTAATGAAATAGATTGGTTGCTCTTGTAGTTGGCGGCTGCTCTTTTCTATGAAATGCACACAGAATATTTGAGTTTTGTGACTTTGATCAGAAACATGTTTGGTATTAAAACCATGTTGTTTTTGTTATGTATGTGTGTATGTATGTACACACACACACATACACACACACACATGTACACACACACACACACACACACACACA
>NC_068984.1:346878-350668 GCF_001194135.2 Octopus bimaculoides
CTGGACGCTCGGCAAAGGAAAGAAAGAGAACTTGACGTTTTGAGCGGAGCTCTTCGTCGAAAACATAGGAAAGTCCAAAGAAGGGAAGACGGAGGAAGAAAAAATCGCCAACGATATCCACGAGGTTACATTATATATATATATATATATTTATACACACACACTTACTTGGAAATGGATACATGGTGATACCAAATGCAGAGGAAAGCAGGGCATTCTGGAGAGGGATCTGGGATCAACCTGTAGCGAATAATGATGAAGCAGAGTGGCTGCATGAAATCCAAGATAGGTTAAGAAATACAGAAGGCCAAGAAGTCATGAAAATAACTATAGAAATCGTAAAAAAGCAGTTAAGAAAAAATTCCCAAATTGGAAGAGCTCAGGACCGGATGGGGTCCAAGGTTATGGCATGAAGAAGCTGAGAAGGCTCCATGAAAGAATAGCGTAATAGCTAGATGAATGCTTGCTTGCAGGAAGGCGCAGTCCCCAGCTGGATGACAAAACGAAAGACATTGTTATGTACCAAGGATCCTGAAAAGGGAAATGTTGCATCCAACTTTAGACCAATAACATACTTTCTACTAATGTGGAAACTAATGTCATGTGCTTTGGCTGATGAACTGTATAGATACTTGGTAAAAGTGGGCTACTACCCATTGAACAGAAAGGGTGCCGAAAGAGGAGTCGCGGAGCGAAGGATCAACTCTTAATTGATAATCTAATTATCTGGAACTGCAAGAGAAGATACACAAACTTGAGCATGGCATGGGTTGACTATCGAAAAGCCTGCGAAATGATACCTCACTCCTGGACAATAAGAACAATGGAAATGTATGGAGTAGCAGAAAATATGAGAAGCTTCATATGGAATAGCATAATGTGCTGGATAACGGAATTGACAGCATGGAATTAGAGTATTAGGAGAGGTGAAAATCAAGATTTGATGTTGCATGCTCCTTTGACCCCCGAATAGTCAAGAAGGAAGGCGAAAAGATTGATAAATACAACACTCTTTAGTACGAAATAGCCTGACTATGGAAAATGAAGAAGGCGAATATAGTGCCAATTATTGTTGGGTCCTTGGGAACAGTATCAGAAGGCATCAAGACAAATATAAAGGAAATTGGAATAGAGTGCCCAGTAGAACTGTTACAAAAGGTTTACCTCCTTGGCACGGCCAGAATAATTAGAAAAGGATTAGATAGCTGACAAGAATGAATAGCATGGTATTGTAGGCTGCTGGTAATAAACCCGCTATGAATGCAAGACTCCAGAAGCTCCAACAAAACCTGTGATAAAGAGAAACAACAACAACATCAACAATAATAATAATAATTGCCCTGATGTAGTACCAAGCAGTGGCTCTCATGGCTTCTGATCTTAATTGATTGGATGTGTTATCATGTACATTGTTTTGTCTTGGTATAAAAGATGGGCTACAGCAAATATTCTGCTCAATGCGCTGTTTCTCTTGATATGAGATCACCATGTCGTGCACATATGGTTGTAATGCATGTGCCTGGTGTACCCTTATCAGAAGGGGAGTCATGATGGGTATAATGGGCTTCGTATATTTTACCCCAGTGTCACTTTGATGGGATGCACTGCTCTCTCACTCAGTAATAATAATAATAATCTTTTCTACTATAGGCACAAGGCCTGAAATTTTGGAGATGGGTTAGTCGATTACATGAACCCTAGTGCATAACTGGTACTTAATTTATCGACTCCGAAAGGATGAAAGTAAAGTCGACCTCGGCGGAATTTGAACTGAGAGTGCAGCGACAAGTGAAACACCACCAAGCATTTCGTCCAGCGCACTAACGATTCTGCCAACTCATTACCTTAATTAATGATAATTAGGATTCATCTACCAACATTGCTGAAAAAGATTGGTGCGAGTGTGAAGGTAGAACACCTATAAAAATCAGAATTGCTTGGAACTGCAAGAATTCTTCGCAGGGATCTTCATGCATGACCAGTAAATAAGTGTCACCTTAGTCTGCTGTCTGTGGACAGCTGACGCCTTCCATCAAACCCAGCAAAATAAACTTTAAGATTTCATCTCATAATACTGGCCAAGTATAATGCCTGAAAAATTTCCCAGCACTACACAAAAGAATAGCCACGCAAACGGATAAAATCCTCAACAACGGCGTGCAAATCCCAAAGTGGCTGACCACAAGTAAAACAATTCTTTGCCAAAAGGATTCCAGCAAAGGCAAATATGCAGGATGTAGAAAATGAAGAGATTGAACATGATACCCCATAGTAATTGGTGCACTTGGCAGTATCAGCACTCAATTATCAGCACTCAACTATCAGCACTCAACTATCAGCATAACACAAAAAGGTTGGTACGAATGTGAAGATAGAACACCCCCAAAAATCAGAATTGCTTGGAACTGTAAGAATTCTCCGCAGGATTCTTGAAGCATGATCAGTAAAACAAGAATCACCTTAGTCCGCTGTCTGTGGACAGCTGCACTCAGTTTTCGTCAAGGGATAATGATAAGGGTTTCAAATTTTGGCACAAGGCCAGCAATTTCGGAGGAGAGGACTAGTCGTTTATATCGATCCCAGTGCTCAACCGATACTTACTTTATTGATTTTGAAGGGACGAAAGACCAAGTCGATCCCAGCGGAATTTAAACTCAGAACGTGAAGACAAACGAAATGTCGCCGAGCGTTTGGTCCCGCGGCGAATGGTGCTGTCAGCTCCCCGCCTTGCTTTACACATGTTCTTTTGCTTGTTTCAGTCATTTGACTGCGGCCATGCTGGAGCACCACCTTCAGTCGATCAAATCGACCCCAGGACTTATTCTTTGTAAGCCTAGTACTGATTCTACTGGTTTCTTTTGTCGAATTGCTAAGTTACGGGGATATAAACACACCAACATCGGTTGTCAAGCGATGGTGGGGGGACAAACACAGACACAAATATATATACATACATATGACGTGCTTCTTACAGTTTCCGTCTATCAAATCCACTCACAAGGCTTTGGTCGGCCCGAGGCTATAGTAGAAGACACCCAAGGTGCCACGCAGTGGGACTGAACTCGGGACCATATGGTTGGTAAGCAAGCTACTTACCACACAGCCTATATATTCATATTTAAAAATAAAAAATAAAAAATCAAACTCCAAAACATAAAAACAAAAACAAGCATTTTTCTGATGTAAAGTCTTGTTTGAAAAGTTCGGACTTGTGTCTTTCTACAGTAACTTCTCCAGATCGATAAACGCCACTCTTTAACAAAGGCCCAGCAGTTATTAACTACCAAAGTTAGCATATCTGCAGAGCTTTTAACTTCAGTCTGCTATTGCCTCGTATAGTTCTGATATAAATATCATAAAAGCCGTCTTCATTCTTAAAACATAAACTCTGCTGCTAAAACCAAGCTTTGGCTTGTTTTTGCTAAACCCCAGGACCTTTATTGTTTAACTCCAGGTCAGTTCTCATTCGATCCATGGACTCTTGGCATTTCAGACATGCTCAGTCAATACTGTTGCACATCAGCTGCATTATCTAATATGTCCCCCACCCTTTTTGAAGACGGTAGGGTGTAATTTGAAGGATATTTGACTGCTGTTTCTAGCAAGTTGGGGCTCCCTCATTGGGTATTTATAAGACACTGCTTACGATAGAACCGAACGTACAGCAGCCATTTCACTGGTAAAGGTTAAAAGCAGTGAATGAAGTGATATGATGGCCAACCCGTACTCAGCTCGTACTCCACCACTCGGTTGTTTCATTAATGTAATGTACTTTCACTTAGAGCGGATA
>NC_068984.1:352813-353761 GCF_001194135.2 Octopus bimaculoides
ATATAGGTACAGGACGTCACTATCGGCGCAACCAGCATGAAGTGCGTAAACAAACGAGGGAAAAATGAGTGAAATACGTAAACAACGAGAAAAAAATGAAGGAAAACAAGACAAGTTAATACAAAGAAAGGAGCCTTCATCAGTTGTCGGCTGTCTATCTACTCATTCCGAGCATTCAACGACAATATGAGTCTTCAAAAACAGTTGCTCCCATAAATTCTAAAATAAAATTTAGCATTATGGAGGGTCAAAGTTGGGAACAAAAAAAAAGAAAAAAAAAAGTGACTGTGGAGGCATGCAAGGAGACCGAACGAAAACAAACATGGAAGGTCGTTAGACACGAACGAGAGGAAAATAGTGAACGCTAGGAGAAACATTTTGCGAAAAGAGAAAAGATAGAAGACGTATAGCTCGTGGTCCCAGCCTTGGATGAATCTTGAAGTAGTTTGGGCAATGCTGGTGGTATATTCTCCACGACGTACAAATGACGTATGGATCGCGGCGGCGCTGGAGAGAGTAGAGTTTCAAGGCTTTGAGGCGGTCCCAGTAATCGAGATCAGTCATGCCTTCAATTCGTTTAGTGAGTGCCCTCTGGGGTAACTCAATCCTCGAGATGTGTTTGTATTGTATGGGGAGACCACAGGGGGCAGCAATATTCGAGGTGTGGCCGAGGTATATATATATATAATAAATATTATTACAATACAGTAGTATTATTTTCAATACAATAGTAATATTTTCCAGCGAAATAAAGCACCGTAAAGGTAGAGTTATAAATAGAAAATAGTGATACAAGGTGTCAAGTTTTGTTGAAAATAGCAGTCGAAAACCGGGGGGAACGGAAGAATTCCAACCACATTTCGTGGTTCGATACCTCACCAGCACCATTATAGAATTCAGTGGTTAAGGACATCATCAGGAGGAACCACGTCCGGTTTCGGCCCATAA
>NC_068984.1:353961-354678 GCF_001194135.2 Octopus bimaculoides
GTCTTCACGTTCTGAGTTTAAATTCCGCTGGGATCGACTTGGTCTTTCATCCCTTCAAAATCAATAAAATAAGTATCAGTTGAGCACTGGGGTCGATATAAACGACTAGTCCTCTCCTCCGAAATTGCTGGCCTTGTGCCAAAATTTGAAACCCTTATCATTATCCCTTGACGAAAACTGAGTGCAGCTGTCCACAGACAGCGGACTAAGGTGATTCTTGTTTTACTGATCATGCTTCAAGAATCCTGCGGAGAATTCTTACAGTTCCAAGCAATTCTGATTTTTGGGGGTGTTCTATCTTCACATTCGTACCAACCTTTTGGTGGAGGTTGTTGTGGTACTGGTAGTCCTGGTGGTAGTGGTGGTGCTAGCGGTGGGGCTGGCGGTGCTGGTGGTACTGGGGTTGTTGTTGTTGTTGGTGGTGGTACTGGTGGTGCTTGTGTTACTGGTGGTGTTGGCGGTGCTGGTGGTGCTGCTTGTGCGCGTAGTGGTGGTGATGCTGGTGGTGCTGGAAGTAATGCACCACCACATCTAGCACCAGCACCAGTAGCGCCACCTGTACCACCAGCATGACGAGCACCACCTGTACAACCACCGACACCACCAGCACCACCACCAGTACCATCACTACCACGACCATCAACAGCAGCACCGGCACCACCACCACCACCACCACCAGTACCACCAGAACCATCGGCACCACCACCACCACCACCA
>NC_068984.1:355368-356438 GCF_001194135.2 Octopus bimaculoides
AATGTGTTGGGTTGGGGGGGGGGAGAAGGAACTGGAGGCAAAAAGGAAAAAAGGAGTTGTTGAGAATATAGAAAGATAAGCGACAGACAAAAGAAGACGAGAAAACGAGAGAGAGAGAGAGAGAGAGAGAGAGAGAGAGACAAAGATAGGAAGAAGAAAGAGAGAGAGAGAGAGAGAACGAGAAGAGGAAAGAAAAGAGAATAACCGAAATAAACGAAGCGAAATTGTGTTTAATCGATTGGTGATTAGTGATTGGGATTGTGATTAGTAATTTGTAATTTAAATGTCTAAGAGGAATTGGTGAAGGATCGCGTTTAGTGGAGAGAATGGTATTTTTAATGGTAGCAGAATCGAGATGTGTTGGAAAAATTATTACTTTGTGTTTTCTTGGAGAAGAATCTAGATTTAAGGAGAGAATAATAACAAAGTGTTTCATTACTGAAGAATCTAGGCAGGTGAAGAGAGCAAGATGAGATTTTGTTGTAGAAGAATCTTGATGAAAGGAGAAGATAATTGCATGGTGTTTATTATGTAGAAGGATCTAAAATCTAGACTAGCCATCTACAAGGATCTACATTTGTAGAGAAAATGATAATGCGATTCTGTGAGGAAGGACCGTCTAATAACATAATGTTTCATTAGTTAAGGATGGAGATTGGTAGAAAGAATATTATTCCGTTGAAAAATTATCTAAATTTATTGGGAGATGTTACTTCCGGAAAAAACCAGATCTTAGTCAGGCAGAAGTCAACGTCATTCAATATACATCTACAATCCTGCGAGGCCACCACCAGCACCACCATTAGCCCACCGGGCGAAAGGCTGAGTGGTATTTTGTTTGTTTTTACGTTCTGAGTTCAAGTTCTGCCGAGGTCGACTTTGCCTTTCATCCTTTCGGGGTCGATAAATTAAGTACCAGTTGCGTACTGTGGTCGATCTAATCGACTGGCCCCTCCCCTAAAATTTCGGACCTTGTGCTTAGAGTAGAAAAGAATACATACAGTCCTGTATATTTTCTAGTGATTGTGTCATCGTTACATTGGTATGTATAGTGTAGCTTACATTTCGAT
>NC_068984.1:357985-361339 GCF_001194135.2 Octopus bimaculoides
TCCTATAGAGTGGGCAAATCCCATTCCTATCGTTGCGTTTGATTGTTTCAAACTCCTTCATAGCTCCTTTGTATACCCTGATCCTTTCTTTATGGCTGTAACCTGAGAACTGCATGCGGTGGACGAAATGTTGTATATGTCTCTTTAATTCTGTAGGGTCGCACATGCAGGAGACATTTCGCATTACTCTGACGAGGTCTGCCATCAATATGTTGAATTTGGCATTGTCCGCAATAGCCGAGTTCCGGTGGATCAGGTATTTGGAGGCCACCGGAACGGTGCTTTTTACGTGTCGCCAAACATGGGTTCCATGGCATCGGCATCGGCCACGCTTACGATTTCATTTCGCTTGACAGGTCTTCATAAGCATAATATATCATCCAACGTTTGAGGGGTGGTTTTTACGTGCTATTAACACGACACTGGCATCAGCCACGACTACGATCTCTCTTGGCTTCACTGGTCTTCCTCTCAAACACAGCAGATCGCCAAAGGTCTCGGTCACTTGTCATTGCCTCCTCGAGGCCCAACATTCAAAGATCATGTTTCACCACCTCGTCCCATGTTTTCCTGGGTCTACTCCTTCCACAGGTTCCATCCACCGTTAGAGAGTTCCACTTCTTCACACAACTGTCCTCTTTTCATACGCATCACATGACCATACCAGCGCAGTCATCTCTCTTGCATACCACATCTGATGCTTCTTATGCCCAGCTTTTCTCTCAAGATGCTTACTCTCTGTCGTACATGCACACTGACATTACACATCCAACGAAGCATACTAGCTTCATTTCTTACAAGCCGACGCATGTACTCAGCAGTCATAGCTCATGTTTCACTGTCGTGTAGTATGACTGTTCGCACACAGGCATCATAAGTTTGCCTTTCACTCTGAGGGAGAGATCCTTTGTTACCAGCAGAGGTAGGAACTCTGAACTTTACCCAGCCTATTCTTATTCTAGCAGCTACACTCTCGGTGCATCCCCATCCCGCTACTAACGTGGTCACCTAGGTAACGGAAGCTATTGACCACTTCTAGTTTTTCCCCTGGCATTTGATGGAGTCTATTTTCTGTGCATTTTTAGTGTTAATTATACCTGTGCACCTACCACACACAAAAACCATTTTCCTATCTACCTGAAGAGACTTGTGATTTGTCTGCTCTCCTACTTACTAAGATTTTGGTTTTTGCTAGATTAACTCCAAGGCCCTTTGATTCTAAACATTACTTCCATATCTGAAATTTCTTCTCTAGTTCGGTAGTGATTCGGTTATAATAATGCAATGTTTTTGTTTTTGGCTTATTTTAATACAATATCTATGCGTACATTTTCATAAATGTTTATATGAGTAGAATTCTACGCATGCGTGAAACATCGGACGAAAATGAAACGTTAGAAGCAAATCAAAATATTGCCCGAAAATAACCTCAAAATTATGCGACTCAACCTCGTTTCTGAGGTTATTTTAGTTGTAAAAAAAACAAAAAATTGTTGTGCCAGAAACGTAGTTTATTTGGTAGATAGATAATAAGTAGCTTTCTTTTATGCACACATCGTCACTCTTGTAAACGAACACTTTGTAATTTTTGGTTCAAATTGAAAGTGCGAAACTATTTTCACTTTCTAATGAAACCTTGTTGTTGTAGAGAAGTGTATTTCAAATAACTATTGCTGGTTGTTGAGATAACGTTGGGAATATGTGAATGAAAAGAAGTTTATTTGACGCGTATAATTGATTTGATTGTTCTGGTCTTAACGTCAGTTAGTAAGAATAGAAGCCATTTGACGACACTTTTTTTGCTTGTAATTGGCTCTCTTTTTGCAGGTTCAATCCGTGGAATATTAAAATGATACCCATGTTGTCCATTTCTCAGAATAATGGAATACTGGAGAGCATCATAAGAGGGATGAATCTATGAAACACGTTTAAGGTTGTTAACTCGACCATGGAAAAGAAAGGTGAGAATGGAGAGGCAAGTTTTGTTTCGTGAAAGTTTCAGAAAACGGTGGGTGAATGTAGCAAAGATGGTGCGTGCGAGTGGCGAAACCACTTCGAGCATGATCCTGTAAATTGAAGAGAGAGAGAGCACTTTGGTCTCATGTGTTTATTCCCTCCCTGCCTGAGGTAACCGTGGTCTTTTCCGTAGGCTTTTCTTTCTACGGATTAACCTAATCTTGCTTTTTACATTTTTAAAATTCTTCTGTGATACACGATCCCTTTTGATCGTCTTTTTTTCCCCCGATCCCCTTTGATCGTCTTTTTTTCCCCCGATCCCCTTTGATCGTCTTTTTTCCCCGATCCCTTTTGATCGTCTTTTTTCCCCCGATCCCTTTTGATCGGAATTTTACGTTTTTTCTTTTTCTTTTTCAGTTTCGAAAAGAAAAGCTCTCCATTTGTATTTGTCCCCTCTGTCTTCAGCCCTGAGTGGCCAACAAAGAAACTTATCTCTCTCTCTCTCTCTCTCTCTCTTTCTCTCTCTCTCTCTCTCTCTCTCTCTATCTATCTATCCCGTAAACTCACTTAGTCGAAAGGGATCTTTGGCTAGCAGGCTGCAATACTGGTGCTGGTTCCCCGCTCTGTAAAATGGTTGGCGTTAGGAAGGAGGGCATCCAGGTGTTGAAAACATGCCAAAGCATACACTGGAGCACGATGCAATCTTTGGACCCGTTGGATTCCGTCTAACCATCTTACCTCTGTCAGCGTGAAACACGGACGGTAAATTATGATGATGATGATGATGATGATCACACACACACACACACACACACACACACGGACTTATCATCACACACACAGGTAGTAAGTAAAAATGAAAGTTCGACCAAACTAAATTAATTACTATGCTAATTAAAATAACCACATTGATTATTTACCGTTATCCGTGTACAACTCTGATTATATTGAACCTGGAAAGTCATGAATGCCACAACATTCCTTTTACTTCAGTCACATGATCAATATCCTTGACCAAAGAGTGGACTTTCATTTCATTTTCAATAATCTGATCACTCACAACATATGGAAGCAATCGATATTGGCTGTTATTGTTCATTGCATTGTTGCTGTTCATATGTTATTGATGTTATTGATGTTGTTGTTGTTGTTGTCGTTGTTGTTATCGTTGTCATGGTGCTGCTGTTTAGTTGCAGTTCACTCCTTGTCAACTAGATTTCTAATCAAAGACATTCTCACCATGATCATCACGTTTTTTTCTTTCTTTTTGCTGTTTGAGTTTATTTCAGATTATATTGCCCAATATAGTCTGAAATAAACTATATATGTGTGTGTCTGTGTCTCTGAGAGTGAGAGAGAGAGAGAGAGAGAGAGAGAGAGAGAGAGAGAGAGAGAGAG
>NC_068984.1:362075-363797 GCF_001194135.2 Octopus bimaculoides
ACACACACACACACACACACACACACACACATACACACACACACACACACACTAACACACACTCACACACTCATACCGATAGATAAACACCGACACACATTGTTACACATTGTATGCACACATGCACACACTTATGCACACACATACCCAATCACACACATACACACACAGTTACACTCTCCCTCTCGCACTCACACACACTTACACCCGTCGCTCGTCCACAATCACACAGACACCCATACACCCACCCATACACCCACAAAAAAGAGGAAGAAGAAGAAGAAGAAGAAGAAAGGGAGAAAAGAAGCTTATTTGTGTGAAAGTTTGGAATGATATCGAAGTGAACGACGACGACGACGACGACGATGACAGCAACAACGACAACAACAACAACAACAACAATACCACAAGTTTGAATGAATGACGGGAAACGGATGCAAGGAAAACGTCTTTAGACAAGAAATTCAAAAATCACTAACGAACAGATCGATAATTCATAACTGATGATGACGATGATGATGATGATGGATAAAATTAATAATAATAATAATAATAATAATAATAATAATAATATTAATAATGATGATGATGATGATAGAGATAATAAGAATAATATGAGACACCACCAATTATGAAAGAATATAAATAATGATTTTATATTAACTGCAATTCGAATAAAGATGACAACAGCAATAATAATAATAATAATAATAATAATAATAATAATAATAATAATAATGATGATAATGATCATCATTTCTTTATTAGTCACAGGGGCATTGGGGAACGTTATAAGGACAGTCAACAGTTTGTGTGTGGGGTGGGGTGGGGTGAGGTTACATAAAAGATAAGGAGGAAGAAAATATTAATAAAAGTAATAATTATAATAAGAACAACATCAATATTAATGCATACAACAATAGAAACAGAGAAAATAGAGAAATGTTTTTTAAAATCTGGGAATATTTTTAAAAATTAGATTTTATTGATTTTATTGATTCGATAGAAGAGAATATAAAGGACAGAAATACATTTAGTCATGAGTACACAGGAATGGTAGAGAAAAAAAAAGCCCACCTACACACTCATACGTTCACATGTACATGCAGCTATATCCATACATGCTCACAGATGCGCTCAAATATACATATTTATATAGTACTGGATTGTCTGCATTCAGACGAGCTTCTTGAAATCAATGTAATTTCTTTTCAGCAAAATTATAATCCAGGAAAAGTGGAATTTTAAGCTACCAAAAGATCACTATGCGACAGTGCATCGAAAAATAATCAGTAAGATTTTTTTTTAAATCGATCGTTTCAATCCTTTTTCTAAGTCTTCCAATCACTCCTTTGCTTCATTTAAAAATAAAGGAATCAATAGGTAAAATGGCGGCTAGCGCCTTCTTCATTTTATTTTAGTTCAATGTCACGGTTTCCGATAAAACTGAAGCATGGTCACAGTTTGAATGGAAGTATAAACAATGGTGATGTTCATATAAAGTGAATCTTATCAAAATACAGAGATGCTCACACGTTTAGTTTTTAGTCTTAGCTCTAAGAAGGTCATTATTATTTTTAATGTTGAGAGTATTAAAGTACTACGCAAAAAGTGTTTACATATATACGTATGCACACACACACACATACACACACACACACATACACACACACACACACACACACACACACACACACACACACACACACACACACACACACA
>NC_068984.1:364179-367784 GCF_001194135.2 Octopus bimaculoides
TATATATATATATATATATATATATGTATGTATGTATGTGTGTATGTATATGTGTACGTATGTACGTAAATATATATATGTATATACTCTACCAACATACCAAAGACCAACATGGAAGCAACCTGGATCAACTTGACATCTTATCCAAGCACCCAAAAGGGGAAAGGGAGAGTCTTGAAGATGTTCCAAGTTCTGGACATCCCGCAATTGCCACTGAGGAAAACCTTGATCGTGTTCTCCACTTGGTGATCGATGACAGGCGATTGACTATAAATCAAATAGCCAATGCTATCAGCATATATCCTGTGAGAGAGTTGAGAATATAATGCATAATGAACTTGGCGAAGGTTTCTGCTTGGTGCATCTTCTCACAGCTGATCAAAAGCGCATCAGGCTGATCACATCACGGGAAAATCTGATATTGTTTCAGGCAGATCCAGCTGGTTTCCTTGAATGTTTCTTACGCAAGATGAGTGTTGGCTTCACCACTTTAAGCCAGAGACAAAGACACAATCCATGGAAACAACCCTCCCCACCTGCTCTAAAATTGGTTAAGATCGTTTCATCTGCAGCTAGGGTGATGGCCAGTTTTTTGGGATGCAAAAGGCATTCTGTTTTACTGACGATCCTCAAAAGGGTCACATTATCAATGGTGAGTACTATGCCATTAAGGCTATTAAGACCAAACGCTCAAGAAAACTGACGAAATGGTCTTGTTTCATCAGGACAATGCTCCATTTGAAAAGTCCTTGGTTTCAATGACTGCTGTGCCTGACTGTGGCTTTCAACTGGTCAACCACCCTCCATATTCTCCTGATTTGGCCCCCTATGACTATCATCTGAGCCCCATCATGAAAAAACACTTGGCAGGGAACCAGTATGGCAGTTATATCTGTTGTTGATTACTTTTTTGACTGACGGAATGAAAGCTTCTTCAGCAATGGGATCCAAGTACTGCAGCGCCGATGGAAGAAGTGTGTGGACTTCAAGGGGTCTATGTTGGAAAACTAAATCTCATTGGGTCACATTCCAGGAAAGGATCGTAGTCAGCCTATGAACTTTTCAGCCAACCTTCGTGTGTGTGTGTGTGTGTGTGCGCGCGTGCGCACGTGTATGTGCATGTATATATGTATGTATGCATGTATGCATGTATGCATGTATGTATGTACGTATGTATGGACGTATGTATGTATGGACTCCGTACCAACGTATGTATGTATATATATATATATATATATTCTTTCGTTGATTGTTTTAATTTTTCAGAACTTATGAATGTATAATAAATGTTGGAAAGAAAGAAAAAAACAGAGAAAAGACAGGGAAACAGAAAGTCTGGAGTCGGCGGCAGAAGATTACAGAAGTGACAACGTGGAATTCCATGTTTGTTAATGACTAGCAAAACAAACACCGTTTGCTGACTTGTATTTAACGAATGAGAATATTTCAAGTTGAATGCTAAGGGATGTAAGTGATATCGAAGTATTTCTTTTTTTTTTGTGTGGGTGTGAATATAAATTCGAATGCTTAAAGTTTGAATCGATTTGTGTTTAGAAACTATGTTTCTGTGAACGACGTCAATGTATTTATGGATTTTGCTCGATATCTGCACTTCATATGCTTCAAAATTATGCATTCTCATAATTTTTATTTCTTCATTTCCTTAACCATTTTACATGTTTAGTTTTTGTTATATACAATAATGCTGTAATTAGTGATGCTTTCCGTATTAGAACTTCTGCAGGTTATTGTATTCATTCACAATCGTCGCACTTATAATCTACACAAGTTTACACATCTTTCAACTTTATCGAATTCAAAGATTACATTCGTGACTTAAGCTACCCATTTTTTTATATATATATTTTCAATATAATATAAACCTTTATTTAGTTATGTAAAATTATTCGACTTCACCACAGAATTATAATATAGAAAGCTAATCTCACTTCATGATATTATAAAGTTGCCCTATAGTCTCCATTATTTCTAATTTTTCTTCTAGTCTATCTTTATTCGAATTAATCTACAGAAGACTAAACTAATTTATCAATATTGCTGTAGCTGTTAGAATAATGTCTTCAATTTCCTATAACTTCGTATAACTTTATAATGCTTGCAACGTCACAACTTTCTTTGGCCTTAACTAAATCTGTAACCCATAAATTCACTTATACCTTTAGCAGTAACATGCTTTCTAGATATTTATTGGTTCAAATTTTAAGCTTTCAAAATCAGATGCACATTCGGGTAAATTTAGAAGTATTTTGTTTCGGGCAGTATTCACACATCTGTGTATTACACACGACCCAACTGTAGATAACACACAAATCCGTCTTCTATAGATGACTTAGCTTTGGTATAGGCGCTCCAGAGTTGGCCACTACATATACATCTCCCTGGTATAAATAACTCTGTCTCGGCCAGTGTACACACGTAGGTTGATTCAATTGTTGAGACGAGGTAGAACATCTTCAGAAAATATTAGCTGTGGTAGAACGGCTTCGTATAGATGTGTTAACATTTCTTCTTCGTTTTGCTAACGTAAGGAGATCGTTTCTAACCAACGGTATTTAGCAGAAACATTCTGAATAGGGGGAGGGGGGAGGTTAGCGTCTTTAAGACTGGAGAGGAAAGGGAAGAATAAACCACCACCACCACCACCACCACGACCCTGGCCCATCGTCATCTAGAATAACAACTACAACATTGCCACTACAATGATCACCACAACCGCTACCCCTACTAAAACCACCCTAACCATCATCCCCATCACTGCTACAAGCTTCATCATCATTATAAACCATCGTCACCACCATAACAACTCTGCCACTACTATCACCCAGAACAACCATCATCATCATCACCACCACCACCACCACCACCACAACAACAACAACATTGATGACGATGACATCTACTCGCATTCACCCTCCCCTCCACCGACTGGATTCCAGAATCAAGTTAAGTAAAAAAGACATCAACTAGATACTAAAGGAAGAAAACAGTTATTGATTCTGATCGATATTCTATGGTTTTGTTGCTCTATCGAGTTTCTCTTGTGAAACATTATCAAACAATGATGTAACCTGTTGGCACTACAACACCAGAACTGTTAATAATCTTTTAATTTCAATGAAATCTAATTAAAAACAAAAACAACCCTCAAACACACAAAAATAATAATTAAGACTTGCAAATCTTCTTTGTGTTCTTTGGCAATCTGCAAAAGCTATCAATAATGAAGGCCTCTCCACAACGCATTGATTACCTTTTAACGGATAACGTAATCAATGCTTTGCTGTATTTAAACAGCTTTGTTCTCGATGAATATTTTTACACGTGTCCTCCCCCCCCCCACACAGACACACACTCATAATCTAATGTATTGTATTATGTGGCTGGCTTTTTCTTGGCGTACGTATGTTCGGAAGTCCTGAAGCCATTGCAGTATTGTTTGATATACATATATATATGTATATATAGTACATATACCTATTTAGATGCACATATATATTTACATATATCAATATAGAGAGAGAGAGAGAAAGAGAGAGAGAGAAGAAGAGAGAAAGAGGAAGAGAGAGATACATATACACATGCGT
>NC_068984.1:367826-375561 GCF_001194135.2 Octopus bimaculoides
TATATATATATATATATATATATATATATATGTATATATAGTACATATACCTATTTAGATGCACATATATATTTACATATATCAATATAGAGAGAGAGAGAGAAAGAGAGAGAGAGAAGAAGAGAGAAAGAGGAAGAGAGAGATACATATACACATGCGTATGTATATACGTGTATATATATACATACACATATACACACTTATATACATACATAGGTGTATATATGCATACACACACACACAAATATTATATGTGTGTGTGTGTGCGTGCGTGCGTGCGTATGTGTGTGTGTGTGTGTGTGTGTAGATATACCAAATAGAATGAGTTTTTACATCATCACACTGACACACAGAAAACAAGAAAAAAAGGGAAAAGGAAAATATTTTTATTTTAGATGAGAAATTGTTTTCAGGTCATAACAGAAATAAATTTGTCACTTTGAACTTCTGTCATTGTTGTTGTTATTGTTGTTATTATTATTATTATTATTGGTTCTCTACGTTAAACTGATTTATTAAGTCATCAACGTTAGGTTTCCTTCCAAATTTCTTTCCCACCACTCTGCACCACTCAGATTAAGAAAAAAAAGTCACCCCGCTCCATACCATCTCCAAACTCTCAACCAACGGCAAACTTTTATGCTGAAGCAATTTTCAGACTAAATTTTCAGACAGTTTCAGCGCTGTTATCTGCCACGTAACGCAGATGAAATGGTAAACTTCTTGCCTCATAATTCTGTGACACAAGTTCGATACACGCATAAGTACTTCACGTTTTAATTTTTGGTAGGTTTAGTCACTTGCTCCTCTAATATAATTGAGAAATATATCAGCTCACATTTCTCCGACTCCTTTACTTTTGGTTTGGTCAGGAGGAAGTTGAACCCCTTGCTATTGGCAGACTCTCTCAAATCGGTGAGAAGGATGATGTTCGCATTTCGTTTGAAATGTTAAAAGTCGATGACAGCATGAAAACTATCTGCAGGCGGGATATTCATGCAGGTCGATATTCCCAGAAGTAAAGAAGGGGTATAGGGTAGTGTTTTTTCAAGGTGTGCTCACGGGCAAGAAGGAGAAAGAGAGAGAGAGAGAGAGAGAGAGAGAGAGAGAGAGAGAGAGAGAGAGAGAGAGAGAGAGAGAGAGAGGGAGAGAGAGAGAGAGAGGTGGGGATTTTAAGGTGTTGGATAATACTATTGTTAACGACTGTCTCTGTCAAATTTGAAGATATTGTTAGTGAGTGAAATAGAAGGGTAGTTAGCAGGGATAACCACGGGAATGAGGCACAGTGCGCTACATTTCCCAAGACTGGTTTATTTGTTATATCCCGACACACATACACACACTCAGAGCGAGCAGGAGAGAGAGAGAGAGAGAGAGAGAGAGAGAGAGAGAGAGAGAGAGAGAGAGAGAGAGAGAGAGAGAGAGAGAGAGAGAGAGAGAGAGAGGGAGAGATAGAGATTGAAAAATTTTGTGTGGATAGCACTGCAATATATTATTTGAGAATGATAGAAAATTGGCAGAGAGTCAATAATAGCCTTTATCGGTTTGAAGTGACTAGAGTTACTTTGGCATTTGGCATGTATGTGTGTATCTGTTGGTGATAAAGTTGATACACTGGACAGAGATAGTCTTGAGAGAGAGCTGGGCGTAAGTCCGTTAATCCGTTAATCGTTAATTAACGAAGTTAATATTTTCGTTAACGATTTAACTTTTAAGTTAACTTTGAAAATCATTATCGGACTAATTAACTTCCGTTACATTTAGCTTCCGTTAACTCAAGTCCGTTAACGCAAACATTTCATAAAAACCGGTAAACGTTTAAAAGATTCTATTGTTTTCATATTGTCTTAGTATATTTAATATTGTTCGCGTCATTCTTTCAACCTCGTTATAACGCCATTTATTATTATAAATAACTTGTGGGACCGCGTTTGGCCCTGCCTGGATTTGAAACCAAATCCACCTGCTTGTTGCTTGCAAAGACAGCGGTGGGGAATTTCTTTGTCCTGTCAAGAGGAAACAGTGTTTCCACTTGATCCGCGAACTCGCTGAGGTGGATGTCAACAGAGAAAATACTGACTTCCATAAAGTGGAAAAAATAAATGGAAAGAAAGAAGTTGGTAACTAATTCGGTGTGAACGCAAATAGCTGTTATATGGTAGCAGGGTATGCCAAAAGTAGCAGCCAAATCTTTCTTTATCTGGAAAAAGGAGCCGTTTACGCGTGATTTCGATGTCACATTCGTTGAAAGCATGCAAAATAACCTGAAAAAGAAAAAAAGACTCGCGAAACAAAACTCCATTGGCGGGAAACTTCGAGGTCCTGCCACCCCTGCTACCTTTCTTTTCCGGAAAAAAGTGGCTTGCGGAGTGTTTGGAGGTCAGATACGTTGAATGCACCCGAAAAAAAAACTAGAAAAAAAAATTCCACACCGAGGTACAGAATACATACCGAAAGAATCAAAGCTTGTAACGATTATACCTGTATTTTAATTAATTCAAATTAATGTACCTCATCTTGAAAAGTGGCAAAATTTTTGTCGGTTGCCATCTGGGATAATTTTAGTAACAAATCAAACAGGTAAGACAGATGCATTAAGAATTTCAATTTTAGTATTTATCCATAATGTTATTGCTTTTACACCTGTTAATCAAATTTACCTGCTCATTAAAGTGAAATTTAATCAACAAGATCAGCTAAAATTGCATAACTATAAACCAGTGCTATATAAAGCACCCACTGACAAAATTTCAAATCTGTATGCAAAAAATTTACAAAGTTACAAGCAATATTATGGACAGCTCTTTGAACCTGAATAATTCAAAATATCGTGAACAAATAAGCATTGCATTCGACAGATTAATATGAACACTAAAGATGTTTTCAGATGTTTTTTGTCTTACACACACACACACACACACACATAACACGGCCGCTCTCGATTGGAACTATACGTGTGTTACTTTGACATCATCATTCCATAAAATTCATCTATGGGGAGCAAAATATCAACAGATGTGTGAGTGAGAAAGAAACAAGGCGGAAGGTTTTGGGATGTGGTAGAAACAACAGCCAGATCTCCCTTTAATCACACATTTTCCTCTGAAATTATTAATATTTTTGAAACCGAAAATGTTTCTCTCACGGGTTTTAAGTGCATAGTGAAAAAGAAAAGAAGAAAAGCATCGTTTCGGACTGGGGTTGGCGAGAGTGAAAAAAAAAAAAATCAAAATGTTTTTCTTTTTTGTTTCGTGAAAAGATGTCTCCCATCATTCAGAAGACTTTAGTGAAAAACATTGGAAAAAATCCCCATCAAAATGGAGAAATTCCAACTTATACGGGTTGTCTGATCCGAAACTCCTCCTCCCCGCCCCCTTCAAAAAAATCTTGCCTAAACATTTCTTTGTAATCGTAATCTACACCGTTTGAAAGGTATTTGTATAAAATTTCATTAAAAAATACCTATTTTCCCAAAAGTTATGAGGGGGAAAATGTCGGCTCCTGTGAATTTTCTAAAACCCCTCTCTCCAACCCATCGGAAAATTTTTTCCAACAAATCTTTACCTACACTCAATTTACAGGATATAAGCGATTATTTGGTGAAAGTTTCGTTAAAAAGTATCCATTTTTTCTGGAGTTTATAAGATGGGGCATTAAACTGTAGCTATACCTCTTTTCAATAAAAGTTAACGTTAACTTCCTTTACATTATCAAAAAATTAACGGATTAACGATTAACGAAGTTAACTTATCGATTAACGGTGCTCACCTCTGTTAATATATTTGTGCGCTAACCATTATAACTATCGCTTTTAGAATATTTGCATTAAGATTTAGTTCCAGTAATCTTATATTTGCTTGGGTTAAGCGTCTCTAATTCATTTCTGGTTACACTCTGTACTCCGAACAAATACATTTACAAATTAAACGAAACCCTGTCATGTCCTTTATGCACAAGCCAGCCTGAACTTCTGCAGACTGGCTTGTATATAAGGAAATCTGGAAACTGGTACCGATTTCTTTGAAAATCACTTTCTTCTGTCAATCTCTTTAATTACATCTTTCATCCATTTATATTTACCAGAATAAATTCCCTGCAGCTCTTTAAGGATGAGACATTTTCCAATAATTCTCCACTGACTAATTATTCCCTCACATCCAATCTAGTTAGGGTTGTTTACGACCAGTTTACATGCGTCCTTACCTAACCTACTCTGCACTCCGTGGCCTTATATCGACGTACCGACGTCTGGAGGCCATTTCATTATTGTTTCACTGACTTGCTTATTGCATCACTACGAGACAGAAATAGGAATAAAGATTAACAGAAGAGGGGGAAAAAACAAGAAACAATAAAAACCTATTTCTATTTCTGTTCTCTTTTATTGATAAAATATATTTAATGTGTCAAACATTATCAATAAAATTCACCTTCAAAACACTATTATTGGTTTCTCGCTGTTAGCTGTGTGTCTTCATTCGCGAATATGAAGTGAAGCTATCTCAAATGTCGACGACGACAATGATGATGATGATGATGATGATGATGACGACGACGGCGACGGCGACAACGATGGCGGTTGTGATGGTGAGAACAATAACAGCAAGAATATTTATTACTCAAAATAGTAAGAACTGCAACAACAACAGTAATAATCTTTTATTAGCCACACGGGCATAGATGAGGGGCGGTCATCACAGGGACAGGCAACGATTCGTGTGGGCATTTTCATAAAGGATGGAGTGAAAGAAATGGAAAAGACAGTGAAATGGGATAAAAACATGTGATAACATGAATGATGTAGTCCTCCTGAATATAGGTGAAACTTCCACAAGGGCCAATCAAGGAACTCCATAGTTCCAGGATTATCCTGACGACCAAAGGTACGAGCCCTCACCCAACCGTTCTCTCCAATCTTCAGGCACCTACTTAGAGTAGAGCCATTCACTTTAACCATTTTTGCCATAGTCACCCATCTTTTCACAAATTCATTGACAGCACTTCCCTCTCCACCCCCACTTTCCTTTTCAAGTGGAACTTTAAAAAGTCGATGAGCGCTTGACCGAAGAGGATGGTGTCTTTCCTCAATCGTTTCAGCCTCGTCCATCCCCACCTCTTTCGCCATAGCCACTGGACAGAAGAACACCGTCTGCCCTGCTTTGTTAAAGGTGGCTGGTGGGGTGATCCTCACGATAGAGTCATCCCCGGAGTTGGATTCGTTCCACACGTTATAACAACTGTTCGATATAACTGCACAAGTTAACAATACTTAGATACTGCATGGGTGTATGCAGAGCAGTTTCATCGTTTAGCGCGTATCTTGGACAGTTCCGCCTGACATCGCTTCTGTGTCGCTAGAGTTTATCTCCAACTGGCAACTAGTTTATTCTTGTCAACGCCTAGAGTTATCCCGAAAACCTGATCGTTCTTACCCACCACTACATTTCTATTTATTGTTAATACAGAACTTCCACCGACCGTATTTCTCGACTTGTAGAGAAGTGAGCGCCTGACAACATTCTAGATGTTAGGCACTTCATATTTGTCTTTCCTTGACCCAGGATTGCAATTCTGTCCAAGAGATGAGCCTCGGACAAACGTATCCCACAAACGAGCACCACACCGGATCACCGTCTCGGAAAATCTTTGAGTGACGCAGCCGCATCGCGTGTCGGCGCCTTAGCAACCATGGATTGCCAAATCCACCACCCAGAGGGCGCTGGTAATAGATGGCCCGCCTTCCACAGGAAGCGGTAAAATAAATGCTCCAGTTGGGCCAAACGTGAACTGAGGCTAGGTACAAAGGTCTGGCAATAAGTTATTAAAGATGCGATGTTCGCATTCGCCACCTCTGA
Organism: Octopus bimaculoides; assembly: GCF_001194135.2. Classification (NCBI taxonomy): domain Eukaryota; kingdom Metazoa; phylum Mollusca; class Cephalopoda; order Octopoda; family Octopodidae; genus Octopus; species Octopus bimaculoides. Next base: position 373,682 of record NC_068984.1, read on the forward strand.
TCAACCTTTCAGGGATAATTTCCTCTCGGCCCATTTCTGAGTGAAACTAGCTACCCTTGTCCCTACCTGGAGGTCAGGTTCAAACCAGACCCCCGAGCAATTTCTATGGTCCGTCTGTCAATCGAACGACTTATTACGCTGTTCGTTGACATTGTCTTGCTTGTCCGTGTGCCGAGCCACAGGCCTAGCGACTTGTTCAGATTTATCGTAGCCCCTGCCATCTCCTCATTTTCCTTTAAAATAGAATCGACAACCTGAAACCCGGCAGTGTCCGACGCCATGAGCGTGATGTCATCCGCTGATGCCGATGCGGTTCTCCAGCATCCTGGTTCGAGTTGGACGCCTTTCAAGAGTTCTAGTTTCTGTAGCAAAGGCTCGAGGGCCAGGACGTAGAGAAGAGATGAGAAAGGGAAGGAGGGAGAGGGATATAAAGAAGGAGAGAGATGGGAAGAAAGAGGAAAGGCTAGAGAAAGAGGGAGAGAGTGAGAGAAAGAAAGAGAAAGAGGGGAGACAGAGGTAGGGAGAGAGAGAGAGAGAGAGAGAGAGAGAGAGAGAGAGAGAGAGAGTGTTGCATCATCACTGCTGCCGTGGTAGTGTAATCCAACTGCAAACTATCGATCGAAGAGAGAAGAGACGGAAGGTCCTTAGAAACGGTCAGTTTAACTGGTCGGAAGTTTATGAGTCAGACATCGATTGACTTTAGAGATTGTGACCTAACAGAAGGGAACCGTGTGACATGGCAGAGCAGCAGACAGGTATGACAGGTACCGTTTGACTCTGTAGAGTGGCATCTTATAATTTAGTAGGCCAGAACTCGTTTGGCCTTGCAGACAGGTACTCGATTGGTCTAGTAGAATCGAATCTAATCAACTTGCTCAACTGCAGCTCTCTCTCTCTCTCTCTTTGTTTCTTCTTCTTCTTCTTCTTCTTCTTCTTCTTCTTCTTCTTCTTCTTCTTCTTCTTCTTCTTCTTCTTCTTCTTCTTCTTCTTCTTCTTCTTCTTCTTCTTCTTCTTCTTCCTCTTCCATTCCCACTCTCTCCCTCTCTGTGCTCACCGACTGGAGTAAAGGAGTAAAAGATGCAAGCAGAAATCGTTAATTCATGTTTCTATGACAACCCGAATATTTCTGTACATCTGCAGCAGCAACAACAACATCAATAGCAACAGTAGTGACCAAATCAACTGGAAAAATAACAAAAATAACCAAAAAAGAAAGAAAAAAAGCAAAAAAATAGCACCCTCACCCATCTCATATAAAACTATTTAATATATCTTATTTTCAAGTTGGCAACTCTAATAAATTTGGTTTGAAGCAGCGATCAAAGAATTAGTTTTGTAGCTATTCTGTTAATAAACGCTTTTTCTATAGTCATCGATGATTCATCAATCGACAGCGTTTAACCGATCAAGCACCACTGATCAAAGATATCGAACACCAACAAATTCACTTCCCTTTCACGTATATATAACATATTTTTTTTTACTTTGTCATAACATGGATATATATGTGTATATGGATATATGTGTGTATATGGATATATGTGTGTATATGGATATATATGTGTATATGGATATATATGTGTATATGGATATATATGTGTATATGGATATATGTGTGTATATGGATATATGTGTGTATAGTTATGTATGTGCATGCATATAGATATGTTTGTGTATTCACTTAAATAAAAAATATCGGTTGTGTAAATGTGCTTATGTAGATAAAAATATACATATGTATGTGTTTATGATCACACACACACACACATATGTAATGTATATACACACACAAACGTGCACATCAACATATATATATACATGTGTACGTGTATATATAAATATATATCTATATATTTGTATATATATATATATATATATAT
>NC_068984.1:376822-378799 GCF_001194135.2 Octopus bimaculoides
ACACACACACACACACACACACACACACACACACACACACACACACACACATATACACATATATACGACAGTCTTCTTTCAGTTTCCGTGTACGAAATCTACTTACAAGGCTTTGCTCAACCTGAGGCTATAGTATATACATATATACATATATACATATATAGCCACCTACACTTTTCTCTGCAAAATAGGGATAGTTTATCCTGTTCAGGCTTTATTATTAGCATTATTCTGCGATTGAGAATTTAAAATCACTTCTTTAACTTTCTAAAAAGACATCCCAACACTTCTAAAAGCAAAACTTAGTTTGTTTATTTACGTTTGTCGTAATTTGAATTTATATATATATATATATATATATATATATATGTATATGGCAAATGAAAAACGGAAGATGGAATATATGAGAATTTATCATTAATCACGACAATTGTTTCGATACATCTAGCATCGGTTCCTCTAGGGTGGGAGACACTCAACAACTGGTTTAGGAGCACCAGGTGGTGCAGATGTATCTCGTCGGTTGATAAATAAATACAACTCGTTAAAAAGACTGTTCAGCAATGTAACTTTCCTTTTTGTAGAGAGAAAAGCAGCCAGACGGAGGAAATACCTTCATTTATAAAGAAGATCGAAAATAAAATCAAAGATGGCAAAAAGAGAAGCGAACACTTAATCCAGCGAGAAAAATATTAAAAAATAATCGTTAACAGATATGGATGTACAAACGCCCTCGGGCAAGCTGCATGTTGCGAGTACAACGCTCATAGAAGCATCCACAAAGATGTGAGCATACGCAGACATGAGGTTTGGTGCACTCATGATCACAAAGTGAGTTAGCTATCTACTTGGTGTTTATAAGAATGGGGAGGTTAAAAGTAAATTTAGGTCATCCATACCTTAAAGTAAATCAAATTAACAGTTACTCAAAATTCGCTCCCACTGCATTGTGCGAAAGTACATTTATATGTGTGTAGGCATCTCGAGAGTCGTTCAGAAATTCTATTAATGATCTTCTCGTTAGTCCACAGAATAAACAGGGATTCCTCAGAGCAGAGACAGCATGTCCTGAAAATTATATTGTATAGTTTCGCATCCCTTACTATGGGCCAATTAATGCTGTACTTCATTTTATCCTCCATCAGTCGCCATACAAAATCTGCCGAAGATGTTCAATGTCTCTTATTGATTGTCTTAAAGCTGGCAACATGGTTACGATAGCGATTCTTAAATGAATTAGCCGTCTGCCCAATGTAAACATACGGCCCTCCACTTGTGAGCACGGTACATTTGTATACAAGATTTGTACTCATTCAGAGATTCATCAAAGGACAGTTTGATTTTTCTCTGCATGAGTATTTATCGTATTTATCTGTATATAAGGCAGTCCTGACTCCATTTACCGGCGTTGTTACCATGCTAGCTGGTTGTAATTGGTGTTTATCATTGCGGTTTACATCTCCTTGGTTGGTATCTAGATGCAAATGTTCGCTAGATCCAGTCGGTGGGCTATTGAACCTTTGCCGCATTTTGCTATTGTTTATGCGATGCATAAGCTTTTCTAAATTAGCAGATTTGGCGCAGGATAACTTCACAGTGTGTCGCTTAAAGATAGCATGATACCGATTAGATTTAGGAAAACACTTGTCCAAAGCAGCAAAAAATTTTCCAGCGAACTTCATTGAAACATGCAAACTGAAAATTGGGTTGAACCAGAGGACATCCTCATTCCTATATCTGTTGTTAGGCTTATTTGATCGAGTGTGTTGTACAGGATTGGAATAAGCAGTTGGACTATTATGTCGCGTGTGTCTATGAGTTTTCGTTGGTAGTTCATTGATGTGACTAATTCTTTCTGGCTTGTATTCTTTATCTGAATAAGCTCTCAAACCGAAACGTTGTGGTGGTATACAATGTGCATCGCAGCTGGAGGAATTACCAGTGTTGTGTATGCCTGCTTCTTGTATATATTGAATT
>NC_068984.1:378899-381876 GCF_001194135.2 Octopus bimaculoides
ATCGGATCAACTGGAACCCTCGACGTCGTAAGCGACGGAGTGCCAACGTTATTAGCAGTTTGAGTGGAGAATACAATTGTAAAGAGAAATTAGGAATATAAGAAACAAAAAAAAAGAACAAACATATATTAGAGAGTGGGAGAGTAACAAGTAAAGAATTTAAGCAGGGTCATTTCACAGATGGTGGAATAGGGCTCTTTCGGCCGAGTCAGAGAGAGAGAGGAATAGGGAGTGGTATTTCAATAGGATAGTATGGAGAAAAGGTTGGGGGAGGTATTTGTGGTCGATTAGAAGAAAAATGTATGCTCGAAGAGAAAGTATAGTGGTAAAATTGAAAGTGTAGAGGAGAAGAGGAACAATGATGGTAATGTTTCAAATCTTAATTCTTTTAATTCACCTTCCTCCACACCAGCACCACCCCTTTGTGAACTTACAAGTACATACGCCTACATACAACTCTACGAGTTCATACAGTACACACGCGCATGCGCAACAATACATATTCCTTAATTCTTGGATTTTAGTCATTCCTGCCATTCTTCCTCTTTTCTAGACTTTCAATTTTACTACTATACTTTCGCTTCAAGCATATATTTTTCTTCCTGTCGACCACAAATACGTCCCCAATTCATTCCACACTATCCTATTCAAATACCACTCTCTATTCCTCTCTCTGACTCGACTAAAATAGCCCCACTGAAAGCCATCTTTGAAATGACCCTGTTTAAATTCTTAACTTGTAACCCTACCACCCTCATATATTTTTAATCTTTTTTCTTTTCTTGATGAAATATAAACATGAAGTTTCAAAAGAAAAATATTTATATTACCTTAAAATATAATTAAATGAAACGATTTCTCATTTGTATGTTTACAATAAATATATTACTATTTTTATAAATTATATCAACGTAATTGCAATCTACTCGATCAAAAATCTATCTCTGTAAGATTTTATTAAAAATGTAAATTTTTCAGAAAGTTATGAGACACTCATTCTCCACCTTATGTTAAATATTTCTGTATCTTTCTTTTACCTTCTCGTCTCACCTCTCAATAAAATGTAAAGTGTGGCTGGAGAAACCCACCAACCAACCAACCAACCAGCCATTCAAGCAGCATATCTATCTATCTATCTATCTATATATATATATATATATAAAAGAGTTAAGGAATGGAGTACAAAAGATCTGGGCTATATATATATGTTTCATACGGAGCAATTGGGTATTATAAATGGGCTTCAGACAGATTTAATTTAGAAAAACATTTTTCTACCATTTAACTTTGAAAAAAAATGTCCTCTGCAGTCGGGAGTGGATGGTGGCATGCTTTTAAGAAGTCATCCAATCCTGTAGAGAAATCGGCACAGTCTACTCTAATTATTTTTTTAAAAAACATACCGTGGTTGCCGCCCACTTCGAGTAATCCACCTTTTTTGATGACTACACTCTTTTCGAGTCTGTCTAACTCTTCCTTTACGGTTTCAATTGCCGCGAACGGTACTTTTTCTGTTTGCTTTAAATACAGATACAACATTTTCACTTTCTTGGAAATAGGCTTCTGTCTTCCTAAATCCTCTGATAACACTTGCGGGAACATTAAAGAAATTTTTTCTTCAGATCTTCCGAAGACTTGTTTTTAACGAGACAACTATTTATGTTATTGCAGTAAAGATTTATGGGGATGGACCATAAACTGAATAGTCCTAACCAATCTGTGCCAAACAAATTGATTATCCACAACGAATAATTTTGATTCGCGTGTTTCTCCTAGAAATGTGACGTCATTACATATTTTGTACATGAAATAAAAATTATCGCCCGTTATACCACGTGCTATTTTCGCTGTTTTACCAATTATTTTTCCAAGTATCCGCATTTATAATCAAGATGTCACTACCTGTGTCTAACTGTAATTTGGTATTCACATCATTTATTTTGACGTGCACGAATTTTCCTGTTTTTCCATCACAATCATTCTCCACTGAAAACACCTTAGAACTTTTTGTGTTTGAGTCTCGTAGTCTTGTTCTATAATGAGAACTCCTGTGTCCCAGCTTCTGACAACTATAGCACTTTTGGTTTTTAAACGGACAATCCTTTTCGTAGTGTAGGCCTCCACAACCACAACACTGATTGGGGCCTCACACTTTTTTTATTGTGCTTCCCGGGACGACACATTTGAATCTTTGCAGTCTTTATTTTGTATTTTTTTCACATCATGTTTAAGATTTACCATAGTTTGACATTCTTCTACGATGGTCTGTAGAGATATATCCTGGTTCGCTCGCTCCATTCTCGAGAGAATCCTTGCCCCGATTTCTATATCTTTTGGTGCTGTAAGTCCTTGCACGAAAATAAGTGATTTAAACATATCATGAGTGAGATCTTGGAGTTAGAAATTTTCGCACATATGGTTGAGTACTCCGGCGTAGGTGATAAAATCATCCACCTCATTTTTTGTTCAGTTCCAACATTCTGGTGTTGAATAATGAACGATCACGAAAAAGTTTTGGAAGCAATTCCACGGTTTCTTGGAAACCAATCTCACTCGCATTGGTGTATAAGTATATATTCTGTGATTTAACAAGATTACTAATGGTTCTATGTAAAGAGGAAACTCTTGACAATTATCACGCCTGCAATTTGATAATTGTTAAGAGATTTCACTTTAAATGAAACCATTGGTTACACAGTTAATCTACATAGTCTTTTACTCTTTTATTTGTTTCAGTCATTTGACTGCGGCCATGCTGGAGTACCACCTTGGAGGGTTTTAGTCGAACAAATAAATCCCAAGACTTTTTTAAAAACCTGGTACTTATTCTATCGGTTTCTTTTGTCGAATCGTTGTTATGGGGACATCAACACATCAACACCGGTTGTCAAGCGGTGATGGGAGGGGACAAACACATAGACATATTCATCTATCTATCTATCTATCTATCTATTTATCTATCTATCTATACATCTTT
>NC_068984.1:381918-384618 GCF_001194135.2 Octopus bimaculoides
TATATATATATATATATATATATACACATATACGACGGGCTTCTTTCAATTTCGCTCTACCAAATCCACCCATAACGCTTTGGTCGGCCCCAGGCTACTGTAGAACACACTTGTCCAAGGTACCAACCAGTGAGACTGAACCCAGAACCATGTGGTTGGGAATCAAGCGTCATACCATACAGCCAAGCCTGCGCCTATACATATGTACATATATATGTATACACACATATATAAACATATATTTACACACACACACGTTATGACTTTACCTGCGCATTGTAAATATCCTTTGGTATTTCGAGAAAGACATTAGAGTAGTGAATATAACATTTGAAACCAAAGAAGACATTTTCAGTGGTGAAGATTTTATTCTGGAATGACGGAAGGTGATAGATAGGAACCGTCTGTTTTTTTTCTACAGGCATCGCGAATATATATTTGTGTTAAAACTGAATTAGGTCACTGAAATTAGATTTGAATTAAATGGACTTATCTACATCCAGCTCTGTTTAACTCAAGAAGACGAATTTGGCAGTTCAAAGAAACTAATTTTAAGTGCACAATCCAAGAAGAAGGGAAACCAATGTTAAAACTGAAGTGTTTATCATCAGCCATGAATCCGTTGGATATCTCCTACATGGCTTTGCCTTAAAATAGTCTTCACCTCTTTCACTCAGGATTTGTGTTTCCATATATATATATATATATTACAGTTAATACTAAACCTCACAGAAGAGTCTATCCTGGATTTTATAATTATAAATTTATTTTAATTTGGATGGTCACCTATTTAGAACAAGTTATAAGAGATGAATATCTGGGTAACTATGGAATTACTAGCGACAGAAGCTGAAGATAAATACTTTAAGCAACCAAATTAAACACTAGTATTGAATCCGCTACCACTTGCAGACGTAGAAAATCGAAACTGATGCAGTTTGCAAATATTGAAGTAAGACATTAACTGAAAAAAATAAAGATAAAAACATAAACTCCTAAAACAACCGATCGACACTTCCCTCATCTTCAGAAACCTTTTATGTTAGTAAAGTGAAAAATATCTGCGTTCCACATTGCAAATGATTACATTCCGAAGAAGAAACGAAATGCTAAAATTATATTAGTGGCGGCGTCAAATTAGACAACTAAACATCACAAGGCGCCACTGTGTGAAGTTGGTTTTTTTCTTTACAACTAAAACGAGCAGCATACTGTAGGATATCTAAGGGGAGAGAGCTTGCTGTATTTGTAATTCTAGTTAGCAGCCATTAGTAAGCGCGAAGTGTTAAATGTAAATAGTGTTAATAAAATGAATGGATGATCGGTTGTGAGCAACGTAGAGTTGAATGTAAATAGCGTAACCTAATGTATGGATGATCAGTGCGGGCAGTCACCACTAATCTTCACTAACCTCAGAGCAATGGAAGGCGTTACAAAGAGAGAGAGAGAGGCATTATGGGAAATTAGACTTGCATCGGAAACTGTCTTTAATAGGCGTTTTTATTGCTAGTATTTGGCGTGTAATGGCATTGATTGTCCATTTAACACCATTTCTCAGTTCCTCGCAGAAGGATAAAGGAATATATGGGTCGATTTCTTCGTAAAGAAATATCCTAATTCTTCATTTGTTTACAAGTCGACTTTGTGAAATCAATAAGCTAAAGAATGAGATGCATCTGTCTCTTTGGTGATATATTCATATTAACTCTACTCATTATTTGATATTAAACATTAGTTTCAATGTTACATATCCACCAACAGACTCGACTCCTCTGTTAAACACTCTGAATTAATACCAGAAGGAAAATGCTTAACGGTAACTCGCTAACTCAGTCTTTATACTGACAACTCATTCATGTCTTAACATCATAGCCATCTGGCTTGATATCGATCAGACGGAAATAGTTTCAAGGATATTCATACTACATATCGTGATGTTGGCATGATAGGATATCGATACGTTCGACAGTGAAAGACGTTGTCCGTATATGCAACTTTTTATCGATCGTTAGTTTCTTTAGTTCAGGATATTTTATTTATGGAATTTGCTTCCAAAACTGAATGGTAGACATGGATTTACGGACCATCATGTGACCGAGGTCAACATGTAATTCCATTAGTTCCATTTCTACAGCAGATGATTCTGATGTCCCAGAATTAGTCAACCATCACTGACCACATCTATCATCAATAGATACAGAAGTGTAGCGAGGCTCCTACCAAGTTTTGAGGAAAAGTGGTATATAAATTAAATAATGAGGGTAGAAATTGATATCAATCAATTAACATCAATTTAAACCGGTGGTTTGGCATATTAAAAAATCCGAAGATTTAGAAATTATATTACAATAAATAAGAGGAATGATCACTAAAGTGGATTCCTAATATGCTAAAGATAGACGTCAAATCGCCTTACCACGAAAAATATGTTCTCAAGAAAAATCTCAGCAAAAACGCCAGAATGTAAAAATAAGCAAGACAAATGAAAATATACAAAATAAAACGTTTAGCTACGTATCATGATTTCGCTATTAACACTTGCATAATGCAAAATGAAAATATTTGTAACTCCTCAACGTAGTCTGTCGCATTTCAGAACATATTTCACAGAACTATACACAGAAACGTTCACCCGAAAGAAAACTCGTGTACAGTTCTGCAAAATATATTTGGGGGTATCTTTCAAATGTCTTCATTTTG
>NC_068984.1:384628-384750 GCF_001194135.2 Octopus bimaculoides
CTCTCTCTCTCTCTCTCTCTCTCTATTTATGCAACGGTCTTCTTTCAGTTTCTGTCTCCCAAATCCACTCACAAGGCTTTAGTTGGCCCGAGGCTGTAATAGAAGACACTTGCCCAAGGTGC
>NC_068984.1:385307-402003 GCF_001194135.2 Octopus bimaculoides
TCTTCTTTCAGTTTCTGTCTCCCAAATCCACTCACAAGGCTTTAGTTGGCCCGAGGCTGTAATAGAAGACACTTGCCCAAGGTGCCACACAATGGCACTGATCCCGGAACAGTGTGGTAAGAAGCAGGCTTCTTTCCACACAGCCATACCTGCACCTCACAATATGTTGCCTGTATGCATGCATATATTTATTCATATAACTACATTTAGCTTTTATATTTAATGCAACCACACACGGACAAACAAATACATGTATTTCGTTATAATTACATTGCACCAGCGTACTTTATATACTTTTCTGTTGGCGAGTCAACACATCAGATATGGTTACTGAATATGTAGAATGTTGATTTAAATTTCATCTTGGTTTCATTTGGAAAATTAGGTGAAAGAGAGTCGAGCTTCCGTAACACCTTTCAATAACACCTAAATTCTAATTAAATTAAAATATAGGATGTGAGCCAGAAAATGAAAATATGATAATTTTTGTTTTTAATTAGCATGATTCTATGTAGTGTTAACGTTGATTAGTTATATCGTGTGAAGAAGTAACCACACCCGTAGTGGCATGTCCCACCTTTATGTTTTTCTACTTCAGGTATTTCTCTAAACCTTTTGTTTATCGATCATTATGTTATTATGGAGGTGGTGAGTGCGTAGCACAAAATGCTTAGCAGCCATTCTTCTGGCACTTTACATTCTGAATTCAAATCTCACCGAGGTCGACTTTGTTTTCATCCTTTCGTCTTCGATAAAATAAGCAGCAATTGAGAACTAGGGTTGATGTGGTCGACTAGACCCTCCTCCTCCTCAAAATATCAGGCTTCTGCCCCTATTGTAGAAAGAATTATGAGAATGGTTACTCCCATGCATTTGTATTTCCTGGTTAAATGGTTACCGGGTTCAACAATATGTTGAAGTTTCTGCTTTAGTCTACTCAGTTGAGGCGATTCCGTTGCTGTTGTAACAGAACATATCTTTGCTGTTTTTGTAACAGTACAATTCCTTTCTGACTGTAACAGACATTTCTCTATTATTGAATCAGATATAACTCAATTGTGGTTGTCACAGAACAGGGTTCTCTTTTGCTCACTGGATATCTATTCTATCAACGTATAACAATACATCTTTTTGTATTATAAAACACCGCATTGGTCCATTCTGGTCTGATCTTAGTTAAAAATCTCTTTCAATTTCTTTAACTATAGCTGTCCATGATTCTTACCCTTGAAAAAAATTTCTTCAGATTTTTTTTTTTGTTTTAATCTTCCACTTACTGTTTTGCAACACAGACGTATGACACTACTCCAAACAAAACCGACATCTCAGCTATTTATTTTGCGTTGCTCTTCGTTGTGCAATCTCAACAAGATCTTCAATGTTTTGTAGCATTCTCCTCCTCATCACTTTTGTAGCCATGGAAGTCTAGAATGACCGCAACGCGCTGCAATGTTGTCACTTTATTTTCTTCTCCTTTACATTCTCCTTATGAGATCTCAGCTAATTCAATTTTCTTATAAATAAAACCTTATTTACTTTTCTGGTTTTCTTTTGTCTTCTCATTAAGAGCCTAGTATCACCATCTTCAGCATTCACTTTTACTCTATACCTAAAGACATACCTATATTCTTACCAGACTTTTCCTACACAAGACGGCTGCGCATTTACAAAATGCTCCTCCCAGAAAATCTGTATAATTTTGATAAATGATTAACTCCAAAATATTTTGTAAAGTGTCTGTAGCGACCTCATTCAAGCGACATTTTAGTATGTCACTTTTCTGTAATGTGCCTTATTTTAATCAATCAGGGACTAGTAATATGTCAGTCAGTTTTTGCTATTCAGGCAGACACAAGCCTCCCTACTCACTCTCTTACTTCTCTCGGTATCTGTCTGTTCTTTCTTTCATTCAATTGTTAGCTGCCAGAGCCAAGTTGTTTTACTTCTCCCCCTTTTCTTCCCACCAAACTAGAAGGGAAGAAAGAGAGAGAGGGGGGAGGTGGTGAAAGTAAAACTCTCGTTTTCGTCTCTAAAGAACTAAATTACTTCTTTTTGGCTCTCATAAAAGCTGAATAAGAAATCATTTGCGTATTGTTATTGTCACCAGTTTAAAACAAGTCCATTATCGTTTTCTCTTTATTACTGACCACTTTTCTGCTTCTACACATTTCTCTTTACAAACAAAGAAATATATACATACATTCTCATAATATATTATGTACACTTAACATCTCATTAACATCATTTTTACCAAACTTGTTATTTTTCTTTGTATTCATGTTGTATTTCTTAAAGTGTGCTCACAAAACATGTTCTTTCTTACTATTAATGACTTATTATAACAACAAGACGGGAAAAAGTCTATTTTCTATTGGTATCTTGAAAATAACGGAAAAATTATATATAATTATTATTGTTGTTATCTGTGAATATACCTTATAATTTCCACAAGGACATAATTTATTCCCAGGTAGCAGTACCAAAGACGCAAACATTACACACCTCACAGAAACAACAAAAAAACAAACAATATTTTATCCAACTTATTCATGAATGGCATACGTCTCAACTCATTCCACTTCCTCCACTTTTTGAGATAGTTGCCAATTCTCCGTTAAATAACATCATATTGTTTTGAAATAAGGATGCTTTGAATAATAAGTTCTTGATTTTTAGAAACGACAGAGTGAAAGGAATAATACCATTGGTTACAAGTTTGCTCGATGAGAGTCGACCTGGGACTAAAATCTAACAACAAAAAGATCAAATGACCTTCCATCAGCATCAGTTATTTACATAACACAACAGCACAAGAGCTGGTCATTTCACCGTTAAACTCTAACATGTAAACTCTTAATTTCTAACATGCAAACCGTTAATCTCTAATATGCAAACTGTTAATTTCAAACGTTCAAACCGTTAATCTCTCTAACATGTAAACCGTTAATCTCCAACACGTAAACTGTTAATCTCTCGCGTGCAAACAATGACCTTCAAATACAAACATTGCAACTACTAGTTGCGGTCACTAATAAACAACTAACTTTCAGTTTTCCTAATTAGGCGTCCATCGATATATATATATATATATATATATATATATATGTATATATCGATGGACATTATTACAGACTCTGACTGTCACTGATGTTTTTGTTTTTATGAGGTTAGTTTTAATTCATAGACTAGTTTATCAAATCCTTGTATATTTAAGGCTGCGAGAAAAAAGAGCAGTATCTGTTAGGGGTAGGGCCGAGGGAGCAGACAGAAATCATAGTTGGTATAGTCATAAAAATCAAGATTTATTAGAAGCAATACCATGAGGTTAGGTAAAGGAAAACTTAAAACAAGATGTTAGTTGACTATTAAGGCGGTCGGCCACTAGAGGACCATTGATAATGAAACAGAAGTCTTATCATGTAGTACTATAGTTAAATATTTTAAACAATGTTGCTAAATTGTATACAGTTAAAGTTTAGGATTATTCAAAGGATTATTAAGAAGAATATGATAACAAAAGGATAGAAATTTATGAATACTTTTGAGTATATACCAAAACTTTTACCACAAGAGAAGGAGGAAAAGAAATTATCCAGAAATTATTCAGAAATAGTTTAATATTTATACATATTGTACACTTAAATACTAACTCATCAGATCTTATCTGTGAATATTGATTAATTGATATATTCTGGTATTAATAAATGAGTATTGAGGTAAAAGAACATACTAATTATATATTAATGAAATTATAATCTAAGCAGCTTTTTTTTATAAGTAGTAAATATACCAGTATAGTTTTATATAAGCTAAGTATGAATTTATAGAGATATACAAAAATTAAATTAATTTTATAAATAAATAAAGGCTAATTATAAAATAATAAAGAAATAAAATAAAATAATCAAGTAGGGCAGAACACCATAGAAAAGGAATAAAATAGCTTAATTACTAATACTATGGTAAAGTATATGTAGCTTGTTAACACCAACAGAGAAGATTTATAGAAAAAGTATAATAATTCAAAATATATTAGACTAAAAATTATATATTAATTTATTTAGCTAATATCAATAAAAGACTGATGTTTGCTATCAGTTAAAGGAATATTTAAGTTATGGAACATTCAAATCTTACACTAAACTTTATTAAAAACTAAGGGTTATATTATAGGTTTAAGAAGTTATTATTGTTACTCCCTACATGATATTTATAGTTTCCTAGTGGTACTTGTTTAGAAGGGTTATTTATATAAAGGCCCTTATAAATACTAAGATCAGGAAGGTAGAGCCATTTAAGAAAGGCATAAATCAAGTAATTTCTAAAGATCATTTCAAACAATATTGTCTAATTGTATAAAGTTAAAATTTAGGGTAAACAAGAAGATTATTAAGAATGAAATTTTAACAACAGAATAAAACTTCTTTGAATATTTTGAGTATATACCAAATTTTTTACCACAATAGAGGGAGGAAACGAAAATTGCAAAGAAAATAGTTTAATATTTATTTACATATTACTTATCTGAATATTAACTTATTATATGGTTTCTATGGAGATTGATCAATTGGATTTAACTGGTATTTAATAAGGGAACAACTGAGGTTAAAGAACATGTTAACTATATAATGATTTAATTACATTGAACTATTTTAAGTTGTTGAGATACCGGTATTACCTTATATACGCTGAGTATGATTTAATAGGGGTACAAAGATTAGATTTATTTAAGGCTACTATAAAATAATAATAATAATAATAATAAAATGACCAGTTAAGGTAGTGCATCATAGAAAAGGAATAAAGACAGCCTAATCACTGAAACCATAATAAAATATCCCTACCTTATTAACTTCAATAGCAAATATTTATAGAAAATGTATAATAATTTAAGTATTATGAGCTAAAAATTGTTAATTAAACTTATTTAGCTTATTATAATCAGGACTGAAACCCGGTATTGGTTAAAAGAATAATTGTTGTTAAAAGGACATACTAATTATATACTAATATTAAATTAAGAGGTATAATATAGATTTTAAAAGTTATTTGTGTTAATCCATAAATAATATTACAGTTCCTTAGGGGTACTTAATTAGAAGATTTTAGGTATAATTATACTGTCCATCTGTTCTAATTTAATTAAATTCTATGTCTTTGTGCAGCTGAGGATTGCTCCGCATTTTAAAGTGATGTAATGATTGCATTGTTCAATTAAATGGAGTTGCTTGAAACGATCGTACTGCATTACCTCTGGATATCCTTGCTGCTCATTTTGATTTTAATCACCTTACTTTGAAATTGTATGGATAATACCGTACTAAATTCTGGTGCCTCAACTTAAGTACTCTATCTATCTATCTATCTATCTATCTATCTATCTATCTATCTATCTATCTATGTTTGTGTGTCTGTGTTTGCCTCCTCACCATTACTTGACAACCCGTGTTGTTGAGTTTATATCCTCGTAACCTAGCGGTTCAGCAAAAGAGATCTGGGGTCGATTGTTTTCGACTAAAGGCGGTGCTCCAGCATGGCCGCAGTCAAATGACAAACAAAAAAAGAATATATATATCGAAATTCTCATGTACACACACACAGACACACACACACACATACACATACACAGACACACACACATACACTCGCATAAACTATTTTTTTTTTACTAAAGCTGTAAAAACATCAGGTGATGTTTTCGCAGCTTTAATAAAAAAAGCATATTACTTCGCCTTTGGTATTCGACCACTATTTTTTTCCAACTTGCTTATGTGCTTGCGTGTGTGTGTGTGTGTGTGTGTGTGTGTGTGTGTGTGTGTGTGTGTGTGTGTGTGTGTGTGTGTGTGTGTGCACATACCATGTACAGTTATAGCCAATAGCTAGGGGTCCGTTACTATTCAGTTTTTATAAACAAACAAATTAATAAAAGCGAAGCCAAAAGTAGACGTTTCTTTATCTAGAATCTATCTTGCTGTTACAAGAAATTAGATTAAGATATTTCTAAAGGAATATTGTATTTCATTAAAGATTCATGTATCTTATAACAAACCATAAACACACAGCTTATTTGATTAAATGTATACAAACTGCCTCTATTTATGTATCAAAAGTACATTCCTTAGTATCTATCTATCTATCTATCTATCTATAGATATATATGTTAACAAATGCTACAAAACGTACACGTACAAGTATTAAGGTTCTGGCAGGTACCAGAACCCTAATACTTCATCAGTTATCGACCGAAACTGGTAACTTTCAGTTTCCAGATATACATTAAACCCCTCCCCAGATCCTCTGCTTTATCTTATGAAGTCGAACTACAGTTAAATAAAGGCCTCATGGTAATTAACTGATGTTATTGTTAGGAAATATAGTACAGGAAAACCCAAAGGCGGAGTCTTCAGATACATGTCAGCTCTAATTATACGTGACAAGACTCATTTATGGACTTGTGTCGTTCTGAAAACAAAAGTTGATTGTAATTCTCCAAAATTCACTTCAAATATTCAAACAACAGCAGCACAGTTTTAAACCATCCCAAATAACAAAGTTGTAATGTCGAAATGTAATGTTATTAATGGTTGTGTATGTGGCAGAAGAGTTAATGGCAACTACGTGATCACATATTTGAATGATATGACTGTTTTACTGTTATTGAATTAACTCTGTTAATGAATTAACAGATGGAAAAGAAAGGTTTTCATTTTGATGATTTTCAAATGATTTTACGTGAAGATGTAAAACTTAATTTCATTTTGTTAATATACGCCAGACAAATTATAGACGACGGAGACGAGTATGGTTAAGTTAAAGTTGCCAGGGCCGAGGCCACAAAATGTAGAATTTCAATATCAATGTTGTATTAGCGAAAAGGCTACGAGTTGACAGAATTGTTACTGTGCCGATAAAAGAGCTAAACGGCATTTCTTCCGACTTTACGTTCTGCGTTCAAATGCTGCCGTGGTCAATTTCTCCTTTCATCCTTTCAGGATCGCTAAAATAAGTACCAGTTATGCACTGGTGTCGATGTAATCGACTTTCCCTCTACTCAAAACTTGCTGGCATATTGCCAAAATTTGAAATCAATGTTGTATTAGTGAGTCTTCTTCACCGCTTTAGTGCCATAGTTAAATCTAAACTACCATATGAAATATTAATTTGTAATTATTGACTAACATCTACATGTGATAGGCGTGGGTTAATAGACTTCGGTCTTAGCCTGTAATACATGTCTAGTGTCAACATGTATAGTGTAGGGAATCACCAATATTTGTTGGCGATTCCCTACTCCTGACGGATGACAGCTTTGTGCCACTCAAGTGACAACCTCTTCCAACCCATGCGTCTGTTTTAGGTAGTCGTTGCAGCTGAGCGTTTTACGAGGTCGGAGTTCAAATTCTACCACAAGCACTTTTAGTCGCCTTTTACGACGCGCAGAGGAAACGATGGGCCTATTCTCTGGCATGGCGGTCTCCACCCAGCATCAGAGCAGCAACGTGAAATGAAGTGTTTTGTTCAAAAACGTAACACGCTACTCTGACCGGGAATCGAATCTGCGATCTAGTGGTCGTAAATGCAACATCCCAACCACTAGGCTAATTATGTAAAGTATTGTCGCTTAGTACATGTAGGATTTCAGGGTGTAATACATGTTGGTTGTCAGCATTTAAGGCATGTAGTGTAGCAGCGTGTTACATATGTAGAGTACCAGTGTTTAATGTAAGATGTCAATGTGTAACACAGATAAAACGCCAACTTTTAGCACATGTTGAGAGCTAAACCTACGGACGTTACCAGCTTGTAATACGTGCGGAATGTCAGACTGTAACAAATGTAGATGTCATCATGTACCACATGGTGGTAGTCTCCAATATCTTCTCCAGAGATCAACAGATTCTAATCAACATGTCGTCTGATATAAGATCGGAATCATTAATAGCGAGAGAGTTCCATGTTCTTTCTTTCTATCTATTACCAGCCCCATTCCAACCCGCAATATGGAAGAGTTGCATTCATGAAAGTTTTACTGTAACGTAGAGTTCTGTTACGGATAATGTATTTTGCTCATTGATTCTCTATGACCTCAATGTAGTATGTAAGTCACTGAAAAGGAAAAAGAAAATGCCTCGCGTTACGGAACTATATGTTCCAACGAGATTTTCAGGAATGCAACGCGCCGGTAACACGGGAAATACATGTTTGTATTGAATAAAAGTGTTGCAGGAACTTGATCTTGCATGATTAGACTAAAATAAAACACATTTTTGGTTTTTCTCTTGGATCTTCAAGAAGAATCCATTTTGGGAAATACTTGTTTTAATTAACAACAAGAGGAATCCGTCGTAGAAATCACATTGTTCATTGGTTTAGTATAAATTGGCAAGTAGGTTATTCAAGCAGAAAAGTAACAAACTTCGCAGCTGTTAAACTTTGGATAACTCTCAATAGAACATGAGAAAGTGTGGCGGCCAGTAGAGCTAATAATTGTAGAAAATGCTGTAAGATTAAAAACAAGTAAGAAAAGGAAAGGGAGGAGGAGGAGGGGATGAGAAGCTGGCTGGTAAGTGAATTGTCTTGGATAATATGGTCAGTAGTTGCTGTCAGCCATCAGATGGAATATTTCCTCTTGATGCACATTATGAAAATTGGTTGAAAGAGCAGCTCCTCAGGCCAGAAAACACAACTCAGTTATCATTTCGACCTGATAAAGGTCAAATATGTATACGAATGCTAGTGTTGTTGAGAAGATAGAGATTGCAGCATCTTTTCATATCTTTCAATGTTAAGAGCATGGATGGACTTCTGGGAACACTTACCATTGTTTAAAGCATCAAGCACTTTGATGTTCAGACTTCGTTGAGTGCTTCGAATAGAAGCGATCGATTTTTGCCTTTTAGAGTTGTTAGAAGAAACCAGATCTCTTTATCGAACCATTCCACCTTATGTTAAACTAGCAGAAGTAAAAAAGTTTCTTTTGTTATTCTGGTTATTATTTAAACGATCATTCTCTTTAGTTGGTTACATTAACAGACGTTTTAAGTAGTTTCTGTAGAAATCTAAATGGAAATACGTTCACAGAAGCGACTAATTAGATTTCAGTTGTAGTAAAAGTGTTCTACAATCACTATATTCTCATCATCAAATATAATAAACTAGTAAAACGTTGGCACGACTCGCTGCGTCTGTTTGATTGATTACACAAATCTCAACTCCGGGAACTGCCTCGCTATTATCTATTCGGGGTCTCCACCTTAGCTTATTTATCATCATTGTCTTAGCTTTCAATCAGTTATACGGATAAAATTCGTTATACTGAAAACGAAATACAACCGAACTACATCGGTACATAGTAATTCCTATCATATATCGATATGTATATAATAGTGGAAAAATACTTTCACAGGTATATAAGAACACAATTTTAAATACTAATGTGTATATTCTAGTTTGTAGCGACCAAATAGATTCGCACATTTTTTTTTATTAGTTTGATCTTACTTTTAGCTGCTGAGTCTGAAGGAAGCGACAGGGTTCATGGTCTTCGTAGGCTCCCCAAGTTTGGTAGGAGAGACGTTATTGTTCTGTTGAAACTGTTGCAAGTCAACATCTGCAGGAAAGATAAGAGCAGAGGAAAGATAATTCCAGGGGGATTATGCTTCGGAGAGGAAGGACTAGGATTTGTAGTTAATGTGAGAGTAAGGTGACATTGGATACAGCTGGGTGACTCGATGTGGAGAGACGAGTGGATCGGGAAAGAGTTTCCTTGAGGAGAAAGTATGGAATCAATAAACTCCGAGGAAGAGAGATTATAGTAGTGATAGAAGAGAGAGAGAGAGAGGGGGGAGGGGGGAACATGCTTGTGGGACAGAGTTGTGCGTTGAATTATGATTGGATGTTAATCAAGTAAATAGCTCTTCTCTGGATATGCCCACGAAATTTGTGCGTGTAGCAGCAGCACTGTCTCACATGTGGCAGCAAAACTCACATACGGGCCTCAACTGAACTTTGTAGAGTTTCGGCAATTGTTGGCGACTGAAAAAAAGAGGCAGACCTTGAGATATGAAGAAGTAAGGATTGTGTCCACGGCTTTTCTAAACTCTTTTGAAATCATCGAGTTTGATGCCATTAAAGAACCGAATGACAACTGCAGGTAAAACATGCGCAGAGAAGGAATTGCAGACATTTGGTTTTCCGAAGGTCGAGAAATTGTGTTGTATAAATATTTTTTCTTTGTCAAAGTATGTGTGCGCTGAAGGTTTGTGTGCGCTGAAGGTTTGTGTACATAAAAATGTAAAATTGTTTGAAGATAATTTTGGTACATCTATCTCATGACTTTAAAAAATGTATTGACATGTTTTAATAACTGACGAAGAAAACCTTAAGCAACAGACCCCCACCACACTTGCATAAATATTATTTTAAAGGAAGCATACTAAAAATATTTCTCTTTCTTTAAAGGGAATGTTAATTAAATAAAGTTATCGAAACTCTTTTGGGTTTATGGAAATATTTGAGAAGTTTATCAAAAGAAAACTTATTGGAAATCTTATAAAATTTATTTAAAAAAAGTTCATTTAAAAATTCATAAAGATTTTCCTTGATAAAGTCCCTTTAAGATTTTAATATGCTTCCTTTAATAAAACACTTGTTCAGGAAAGGGGTTTTGTCGGTAGTGAGTTTGATATGTGTAGTGGGGATGGGTTACAGCGTTCCCCGTTTTCATATAAAACAAATCATGATTACAATCTAACAAGTAAAATATTTCAGTTCTTTGAACTATTTTTCTTCAGTTTGTTGTAATCTTCATTCTATAAAACATAATCGAATATTTCTTAGTTTTATGCGATGAAATATATTAACAACAATAATACCATCGAATCGAATCGCTTACGCGTCGGACAAAATGCTTAGCGGAATTTCTTCGGTTCTTTAACTTCTGAGCTCAAATTCCATCGAAGTCAGCTGTACCTTCCTTCCTTCCTTTCGAGATCGATAAATTAAGTAAATTAAGTACCAATTAAACACTGAGGTCGATGTAATCGAGTTATCACTCACTTAAAATTGCTGGTCTTGAGCTAAAATTAGAAACTTTTATTATTATATCTTTATATCACAAGTTTTGGAACACCAGGAGTCTTGAATGCGTAGCGGGCATACTATCTGCAGTCCATGGTACCATGCTATTCGTTCTTTTCAGCTGATACTTTTCTGATTATTCTGGTGTACCAAGGAAGCAAACCCTTTGTAACAGTTCTACTGGGCACTCTATTCCAATTTCATTTATATTCCTCTTGATACCTTCTGATACTGTTCTCAAGGACCCAGCAATAATTGGCACTATCTTCTTCTTCATTTTTCATAGCCAGGTTATTTCGTACTGAAGAGGGTTGTATCTATCTTTCTTTTTGCCTTCCTTCTTGATTATTCGTGGGTCAAACGGATATGCAACATCAACTGTATAACATATGTGGTGCACCCTGTCCACTACCACTAGGTCCGGTTTGTTATGCTCTAGCACCTGATCTGTTTGAAATGGGAAATTCAAGAGGATTTTGCTAGTCTCCGACTCTGCCACACTCTGCAGTTTATGCTCATAACACGTCTTGCCTCTCTCTAGCCCTCACTTTTTGTACAGTTTCCAATGAAGCACTTTTGCTACCTGATCGTGTCACCACATCTTGTAGTGAATTTGGGCAAGTCTAGCGCATTCGTTCGTGATATGGGCAATGGTTTCATCCATTACAGATGCGGCACAGCGGAGACACTCGCTCATTCCTAAGGCACACCCTCCAATTCGTGGCCAAAGCTTGGTCTTGCACCGCCAGTATAGTGTTCTCAGTCTCTTTTATTAGCGTTCCTTTCTTCAGACAACCCCACCTATTTTTTTTCTAATAACTTCTGTTGTGGTTACATGGAATTGATTGTGTAGTCCCTTGTTGCGTAATTCTTCTTCGTGTACTTTCTGTACTTCTTCCTTCGTTTTCCCTTTTTTCACTGCTCTCAATACTCCCTCGTTCCTGTCACTAGCAAGGTTTCTTTACTTTGGGGTAGGTATCTCATTAAGCTCTCAAGTTCGATACGCACGCAGTCTTCCACACTTATCAGTCCCCTTCTTCCATTTGTTCTCTTCATGTATAGGCGATTATTATTATTACTATTATTACTATTATTATTATTGTTATTATTATTCAGTAGTTTTATTTTTATCGCGTGCTTTCACTTCACTACCGAGCGCAGCTCTGTGTGCCTTGGGTATGTGCTGTGGTTTGTTGTGATGCTCTTTTCATCTGCTGGTATTGATACATCAATTAGAAAGCATTTTCTTTTCTTCATGATCTTTGACAACTGTATCTGGCCTATTGGCCTTAATTTCTCTATCTGTGTGTATTGGCATATCCCAGAGTATGGTTGCTTTCTCGTTTTCTGTGACCTTTTCTGGCGTGTGTTTATACCATCTTTTTTCTGTTGTTATTCCATAGTGTTGGCATAGCTTCCAGTGTATATAGGTCCCAGCTCTGTCGTGTCTGTGAATATATTCCTTCTTAGCTAGGACTGGGTAGCCAGAGATAATATGACTTATTGTTTCTTGTCGATCTCCACATATTCTACAGTTACTTGTTATGTTTCTTTTCATTATATGTTTTTGGTAATTTATGGTGGGGAGGCTTTGGTCTTGTGCAGCAATTAAAAATCCTTCAGTCTCTGCTTTGAGTCCTGAGCTTCTCAACCATAGCTGGGATATTTCTCAAACGTTTAAAGGGATTCCCAAAGGAATCCCAACGAAACTCGGAGGTCAATCCATCCGCCCACCCGCCGACAACACCGGGGAGTTAAGTAACCTCAACTTTATCTTTTCTCTCAACTCGTTCCGGCCAAGATGGCAAATATTAGAGTGGGGTGCATAAATGTCCGTGGCCTGGAGTCGTCTTGGAAGCAAGATCGCTTGCTCAATGACCTCCAGTTGTTATGTTTGGATGTGATAGCCGTCAATGAGACCAGGCTTTCTCACACACGCACACTAGCTCCCATTTTCGATTGCTTTGAGACTACGTATCACTTGGTCTGGAATGAAAGACGGGGTAGAGCTGGTGGTTAAGAAATACCTGGATCACGAAGTGCGGACAATCTTCATGGACCTGAATGGTAAGTTGGCGGTCCTAGATGTGAGCAATAGCAAAGATTCTGCCTTTGCAAAGGGGTGCCACTCAGCATTTTTGTTGAAAGGTGGGTGAATATAAACTTCACAGGTTAACATTTATATACTTAAGTTCCTCAGAAACTTTTTGGTCTCTATTTTCTTTGGAACTTAACCATTCTTGTAAACTCTAGACTAATAGCCTTTCATTCTTCGTATTGCAAAGTGACGGCTAAACGGTTTTATGTTTGTTTTTGAAACTAAAACATTGCTTATTGTTTGCATTGGACACAAGAAAGTTTTCCCCATAGTTACAAACCTATTTATTTTTGAAGTTCACAGTTTTTACTCTTTTATTTGTTTGTCATTTGACTGTGGCCATGCTGGAGCACCGCCTTTAGTGGAGCAAATCGACCCCAGGACTTATTCTTTGTAAGCCTAGTACTTATTCTATCGGTCTCTTTTGCCGAACCGCTAAGTTACGGGGACGTAAACACACCAGCATCGGTTGTCAAGAGATGTTGGGGGACAAACACGGACACAGAAACATATACACGCACATACATACATACATACATATATATATATATATACATACAAACAAACATACGACGGGCTTCTTTCAGTTTCCGTCTACCAAATCCACTCACAAGGCTTTGGTCGGCTTGAGGCTATAGTAGAAGACACTTTCCCAAATTGTCACGCAGTGAGACTGAACCTGGAACCATGTGGCTCGTAAGCAAGCTACTTACCACACAGCCACTCCTGTTTGAAATCAATTTGGATTATTTTTTCTTGCAAGGAAAATTTCAAATGATTGAACTATTTAACTTTATATTATCAGCGACAGAATCATGTATTAAATATAAAACATTAACTTGTTCATTGCGCAATGTAAAATTATAATCCAAAAGAAATCGAACTTGACCATTGAGCATAAAACCCCCTGTAAATTCTTATTTACTTTTGCTCTTCACGTTGTGGTCTTACCAGAACTTTGGTCATTCCATGAAACAGTGTCTCTCGAATATTTCTTATCTTTCCATTTTACCTCTCATAACGTGAAGTTAAACAGGCGTTTGTAGAATCCCTGTCCGTCAGTCAGTTCTTCAAAGCTATCACCTAAAGCCTTTAAATCTATTTCGATCTTTTGTGACAGTATTTAGCCATGGGCTCATTTCCCTCATTTTCTTTGAAGTTTGCAATCAGTGCCTCATTTGTATTATTTGCCTGCAACGCAATGTGTCAGAATAAGTAAATGATTTTGTTAAATGCTTTCAAAGTAATTCATTTCTTTTTAGAGGCCTTTGTATTTTCTTTAAATTTCCATCTTTTAAATATACATCGAGAAAATACAGTAGAGATTGTTCTCATCAAAATATAAATCTGACTTCTTTCCTGTATCACAAACCTCCATGGCTTCCCAGTGTGTGTGATATTGTGGTGGTAGTTGATGTGAAATGTTTTGAATACGCTACAATCTTTAGATCTAAATTTGAAGCACAGACACAAGTGTATTGGTAACACTATGATTATTTTAAGGAACAGTTTTCCGAAGATGTGGGACAACATTTTCTGACAGATATGCCTGTGTTTTCATCAATTGTTAATGCGTGAGAAATTTACTTATTGCATTTCTTCAAACATGTCGTTCTGAATAGCATAGTTGATAGTCTCCCTCAACTCAAATGCATAAGTATTACTTCTTCAACTGCCTGGGAGTTAAACACAACTTACCTTATGATCGTTAATGTGTTGAACTGAATACAAAGCGTTATTCGTTTTCAGACCCAACAACACCTTGTCAATAAGAACTGTGATCTCTTCTGAGTTTCGTCGTTTCCCTTCTCGGTTAATCATTACTTTAAAAAACGTGGCTATGAACGTTAAAATGCGAAACTTTTTGTAGCAGGTAACGACGAAATTCTAAATAGGAAATTTTAAACAGCATCTTTATCGAGTTTACTTCTCAAAAAAGGCTTAAAAAATGTCAACTTTCTAAATACCAACCCAATTCTTTGCACTTGCAAAATTTCAAAGAATTTTTACTACAAATACAAGCAGCTTTAATTTCTGAGTCATCGCTAAATAATAACAGCCCCCCCCCCACACCACGTCTTTCTCCGAGCCAAAACATTCGTAGCCTCATGAGTTTTCGGTGCAGTTTCTACGATCTTATGTTATTCACTTTTAAAGAAAATTACAGTTCTTTTGCACTTCTTGCCATTTACTTCATTGGAATCCGATATAATCAATCGATATGTTTTTT
Organism: Octopus bimaculoides; assembly: GCF_001194135.2. Lineage (NCBI taxonomy): Eukaryota > Metazoa > Mollusca > Cephalopoda > Octopoda > Octopodidae > Octopus > Octopus bimaculoides. Next base: position 400,715 of record NC_068984.1, read on the forward strand.
TTCTAATCAAACACTCGGAAGAAATATCTTCGTAAACTTTCCGAACATCGTCCACCAAACATGGCTGCCTTTATTTAAACTGGAACAGAAAGAGGTGAGATGATGTAAAGTAGAGATGTTCAAACGAGTCGTTTGTAAAACTAATTGATCGAAACTGTTCATTAAAAAATTATTTTCAGGAATTATAATTAGTAATTAATACTTTATTTTAGGCTACTACCATTTTGTGCTCACCTTAATTATCTTCGTGCACAGGTTTCAAAATCGATGCGCGTGAACACGAGCACAGCTTAGAAGGGACAATCTTTTCTTTTCTCTTCATCTATATTTTGTCCGTTGCATGTTCTAAGATAAAGATGGTGTGAAAAGAAGGAGGAAAAGAAAGATAAAACGTATAAGTCAGAAGTGTTCGACTGGAAGCAACATGCGTTCGACAGGTATTGGCATTTGACGATTCAATTCTGAGGTACAGAGGCCATTGTAGTAGCTGTAGAAATTCTTAGGAGGAGATACAACGCATCTGAGATAAGAGTAAGATGGGGATTGACTTAATGCCAATTAGACGATACATTGCTGCATATTTTGACACAAAAAATATTAAAATTGGCGCAAACACAAAAACACACAAATAGATATATACATATATACGACGGGTTTCTTTCAGTTTCCGTCTACCAAATCCACTCACAAGGCTTTGGTCGGCCCAAGGCTATAGTAGAAGAAACTTGCCCAAGTTGCCACGCAGTGGGACTGAACCTGGAACCATGTAGTTGGGATATATACACATATATTATCTATATATTATGTAAAGTGCACTATCTGTCTCTCTTACACACATTCTCTCACACTTGCACACGCACTCAACTCACATTAAACTACTTGCTACCATCCTTTATCTTATTTAAGTAATGCAAAAGACCATAGTCGTGTGCTTGGGTTCCGATCCGAATTAAGGTGAAGAGAAACAACTCTTTTCTACAGAAGACAGCAATCTTTCGCAGAGAAGAGTCTCAAAGAATCTGGCGCCTATTTGCCCGTAAAACGGTGCTAAATAGAGCTAAGAATCTATTCAGAAAACCTAATGCAACGCAATAAAAGTCAAGTTGTGAAAGCCCAATAGACAAACATTTAGTTTACAGCACAACCTTAATAGAGTTTTTTTTTTAATGTCTTTTACTTTCCAGTAACTAACTTAAGGCTGATTTCGTTGTTGAAATTTATTTATATATTTGAACATTTGCACGTATACATCTCTTCCTTTCTCTCTGACTTTTTCATACACACAGAAT
>NC_068984.1:402145-404078 GCF_001194135.2 Octopus bimaculoides
GTTTCTACTTCAGTGCATGTTTATACACAATCATGGTTTACCGAAAATCTTGTTTTTCTTCTTTAGTAATGTTTAATATTTTGCAGATCGAGATAAAAATAACATTCGTTGTGGTGAAATATCATTGGAACATTTGTGAGATAAACTAATGGAACATTATGCTGTGGTCAGTATGTGTGGCTACAATCGTTCTGTGTTCCGTCGTTTTTTTTTTTTACTCCTTGGGTCGGAAGGTCCTTCTGGATGAGTGGCGGAGATGCTCTTGAGGTTTCACTTTAAACTGCTGCAAGTTGACAACTTTCAGAAAAATATGAGGAAATTCCAGAGACGAACATTCTAGATAGGAAGAGGCCTGGGTGAGGGTTGAGCACAGAAACAAGGCAAATGATGGGAGGTAGAGAGACGAGAAGGATGGCAGTGCTAAAGAGGAGATGGTTTGGACTGAACCAGATCCGAGCAACACAGGCCAAGATAGCTGTGGTAGGAATGACGGGAAGAGGAGATGGCGTTTCGGTGAACCGGGGGGATGGAATGTATCAGTGTCCTGTCTGCAGTCATTCTCTGTCCAGACTAAAACCAATCAGTCTACAATCATTGCGTGTCCAGTGTATAAATGATTCCGTGTCCAGCCTTCAACCAGGCAGTGTCCAGTGTTTGTTGATACAATCATTTTAACATGAGAACATCTAGACACAAGCTGCGTCAGTAATAAAAACAAACACTTTCAACTGGAATGACTCTGCAACTTCCACCCAAACGGACGCCCCTTCTCAATCAAGACCCTTGCTTGCATTGTGACAAACGTTTACCTCAATGAAGCGCATAACAGCTAAATATCAATCAAATCACATCGTATTGTGGTAAATAGCGAAGGAGGCCTTAGATATATTACGACTTAAAAAGGTGGAATAATCACAGCGGTAACGTCCTCGGCTTTAATAGCATTGGGGGGGGGGGCTTGTCTCGTTAAATAACAACAGCAAAAGAAAAAGATAAATAATAAGAATATCAAAGACAGCTAAAAAAATGAACAACGACAATGACAACAATAACAACAACAATAACTGAATAAATTTCATTTCAAATTCGCAACCGTCTTGAAAGAAATCGAAGTTGTTGGAAGATTGGAAGAAATGTGAGAATTTAAAGAAAGAAACACGAAACGAAACTGATAAATTCCAAGACGAAGGAGAAAGAATGTTAAGAGTCTGCATAAATTAAACTATTTAATGTATTCTAGGGGTGTAGCACCAGTGTAAGTGTACTTAAAGTGTTGTGAAGAATTTCTAAATATGATTGAACGATTTCATACAAAGAAAATCATCAGATTTGTGTGAAAGCATCCGTATTAATGGGCACAAAAATCATTAGCAACAGAATGTTTATATGTTTTACGAAAACTTTTTGCAATCCTCAAATTATATGAGAAATATTTTGTGTTGCTAGAAAATCCAGTTTCTCCCAAATCCTTTCAGAGGCTCTGAATAAATCTCTATCATTCATTTGCTAAAAGATTGATTACAAAAATATACAACACCCGAGTCTATGTCTTCTAAAAGTGCACAGACATTTCTTGCGAATGAGCAACAAAGAATGTTTGTTAAATGATCTCAACTGTGTTCATATAGAGGTTGCAGATTGAACTAAGCCTACTGATCCACTAGATCTTGATGCAGTGGAATGGGTAATTTCGCTTTGGAAACGCCCTGCCATCCCGAGAGACAAAGTAATTCCCCAACTTAGAGAAACTGAATTCAAAAGAAGCAAAATCAATAAATGTGTATTTGAGTTGGATAAATAGAAAATCCCGTAAATTATTACTACAAGGTTTCAAGATATTCAATGACTCTCTCTCTCTCTCTATCTCTCACTTTCTCTATCTCTCACTTTCTCTCTCTCTCTCTATCTCTCACTTTCTCTCTCTCTCTCTCTT
>NC_068984.1:404167-409819 GCF_001194135.2 Octopus bimaculoides
TTCTCTATCTCTCACTTTCTCTCTCTCTCTCTATCTCTCACTTTCTCTCTCTCTCTCTCTTTCTCTCTTTCCATCTCTCTCTCTCTCTCTCTCTTTCCATCTCTCTCTATTCTCTCTCTCTTTCTCTCTCTCTCTCTCTCTCTCACACACACACGGTAAAATAATCAACAAAAAGAGTGTAAAATATTTCGGACACAGCGAAAAGTTAGTTAACTAACACACACACATATATATAGATTTTGCTGTGTGGTAAGAAGCTTGCTTCCCAACCACCTGGTTCCGGGTTCAGTCCCACTGCGTGGCACTTTGGGCAAGTGTCTTCTATTATAACCTCAAGCCGGCCAAAGCCTTGTGAGCGGATTTGGTAGACGGAAACTGAACAGAAGCCCTTCGTATATTATATAGCGCTACTAGTAATATGTACCCAGTACGACCTATTGCATGGTCGGGTGGTCAGCGACTAAAGTGGCAACCCCACGAAGCTTGCTTGGTGTGGAGGGTGATTGTTGGACACCCTGCGGTTGTCCTCCAGTGGTGACAAAGCAGGTCTATTTAAACATTGCTCGACTCAATCTTGAAAGGATCATCAAACACGTTGTAAATGATATCTATCCAGAATTATAGTGTAGATATCGCTCTGGTCGTGGCACTATCGACACGATCTTTTCCCTCCGACGGGTCTTGGAAAAGGTACGTGAGAAAAATCAAGAGGTGTTCTTGATATTTGTTGAGCTTCTTAAGGACTTCGACACTGTTAACCGGCAAGCAGTTGGGAAAGTTCTGAAAAGCTTGGTGCACCTGACAAGATGTTGAATGTTATCATCTCCTTTCATGAGGGAATGAAGGCTACTGTCGTGTCCAGTCGGGGAATCTTCGACTTCCTTCAGCATTACAAACGGCACATAGCAAGGTTGTGTTATGGCTCCTGTTTTGTTTGCACTCTTCTTTTCAGTGATGCTGAGGCATGCTTTTGGTGACATACAAAATAGTGTCCAACTCCAGTTTCGAACAAGTAGTGGACTATTCAATCATCAGCGTTTCAAAGCAAGAACACTGCCAAGCACCAGTATCATTCTTGATCTACTTTTTGTAGATGATGCTGCACGAGTAGCAACCCCTTTAGAGAAAGATCAGGAACTTCTAGACCAGTTTTCTACAGCATAAAGAAGACAGAAGTAAACCACCAAACTTGCTCTACTCCTAAACAAATTCGAGATGTCAAGCAGAGGCCACCGGTTCACACTTTTCCTCATATTCCTATACAGGTTGATGGGAAAAACCTAAATTATGTGAAGTCCTTTACATATCTTAGTAGTAAAGTGAATTTGAGTGCTTCCCTTGATGGTGAGATCGTCAACGCATTTGACAAACTCCGTCATCGTCTGTGGAATAAAAGGGACATCAAACTTGACACCAAAGTACAGGTCTATGAAGCTGCGATTCTTACTACTCTCTCGTATAGTTCAGAATCGTGGATATACTATAGACGATACATTAACCAACTAGACATCTTCCATAAAGACTGTATTCATTAGAAGACAGAGATTCTAATGTTTAGCAAGTGTAAGATTGGTGGAATCGAGAGCTTTCTTATGCAGTTACAATTGTACTGGGCTGGCCGTGTCGTCAGAATGAGTGACGAAAGAATACCCAAAGTCCTGGCGGTTGCAAATATACCACCTGCACTGACCTGTAATCCTCGTACTTGCAGGATCTCTGGGCTTCTTTGCAAATCGTTGGCGGGACATTCGACATAAGCATTATGACTGACAAAGAAAGAGCAGGTTGTCGGATCCTCATACGTTGAAATCGACGGGAGAGTCTATCATATACACTGAACCACAAAAGAAACGCGAGACATGTGTGACTGTGAAATATGTTTTAATTTCATTATGTCAGAGATAAATTTTGATAAACCTGATAAAGTTAATTTCTTGGATGCACTTTGACCACAATCTATGGGTCGTTGTCATGTGTTCTGGTAATGGGCAGATCAAACACATCAAGATTGTAGAGTGCGACATGTGCAATACCATGTATACCCTCCCTGGATGTTCAAATCGGCCATACACCGTCGGTACATGGAGCCATTGGCACCTGGAAAAATAAGAATCCAAATAACCGTATCTTACTAAATAAATAATAAAAATATCAGTACTTGTAGGAAAGCTCTCGCTAGTACAATAAATGAAATGTAAACGCTTAATACTAATCATTCAAGTTAAAAGTGTGGTTCATCCAAAATAATAGCTGTGGACTGACGAGTGCTTTCCTACAAGTACTGATATTTTTATTATTTATTTAGTAAGATACGTTATTTGAATTCTTATTTTTCCAGAGACCTGAGGAGTGACCATATTTTGAATAGAGTATAATCTTGATCAATTTATTGTGAATTGTACTGGTTTTTTTCCTGCTATTATGTGGCCACGAAACGCACGTAGTCAAAACTTTACCTTCTATTTTATCAATTTACTAAGTTGAATTAAATTTTTAGTCTAGTATTTTATAGATGTTAATGGATTTTATACTTTTCTTTTAGATTTTATAGATTTTTAAATTAATATTTTGTAGAGTACGTTTTTCTGGATGGTGATTGGTCTCCTGTATTGTTTTGTATATCGGTGGTTCTTCTCTGAATTATATATACATATATACGACGGGTTTCTTTCAGTTCCCGTGTACCAAATCCACTCACAAGGATTTGGTCAACCTGAGAGTATAGTAGAAGACACTTGCCAAACGTTCTACACAGTGGGACCGAACCCGAAACTTTATGGCTGGGAAGCGAGCTTCTTACCACGCAACCACGCCTGCGCCTATATACATATATATATATCTAAATATGTAAAACTGTGTGTGTGTGTGTGTGTGTGTGTGTGTGTGTTCCTTATGGATTAAAAAGCTGAGATGCCGATTTTGACGTATGAGCTATCAAAAGATTCAGTAATCTTTCGGTTACCAAATAAAGTATGTTTTTGGCACAGCAAATCTTTTTTACTACAAAAATTACATCGAAAGGAGGTCGAGTCGCACAATTTTGAGTCTTTAGATAAGGGAGGCAACTCCGCCTGAACAATCTGTATGGAGTTTTACCAGGGAATGAAACTCCGAAGATATGCCGTCAACTTTGTTAGTATTATTTACCAGATAATCTTTTAATATGAAGTATGCTTGTCTATATCTTGATGTTTTGTTTTGCACTGAGCTGCACCTGATGCAGCAGACTCATCGCATAGCTTTTTTTGTTTTACTTTCTGAAATACTGTAAACCTGTGTCTTTCTTTTGATGAAAGAATGTCAGACACGTGTGTGTGTGTATGTGTGTGTGTATGTGTGTGTGTATGTGTGTGTGTATGTGTGTGTGTGTGTGTGTGTGTGTGTGTGTGTGTGTGTGTGTTTTGTTGAAAAAATACTTTTCCTCAGAATATTTTTCACAATTTTTTAAGGAGTCTGGACATCTTTCTTGCTGCTAACCATTCAACTTCAAATTACAATTGTTAATTGTTGGCAGTCAAGTGGACTGAGATGTACATATAGTGTTATCATATAGTGTCAAAGTTCAATATGAAGTTTTGAACTCATTATCCTGTGGTTAGTAAACCATTGCCTTAAATTTGAAGCTATTAAGTCTTTAAATATTATTTTACTGGGTTTAGTCTTTCGAATGTCGCCATGATGGAGTATCACCATCAAAAATTTAATTGATCAAACTGAGCTCAGTACATGTTTCAATTTTGACATTTATTTAATAGATCTCTGCTTAATGAACTGCTAACTATGAGACAGAGTGGGACACAATACTTGATTTAACAACAAATGTAAACACAAACACACAAACGTATTAAGGGCAAGAACGACTGTGTGGTTGAGAGGTTTGCTTCCTAACCACATGGTTCCACGTTCAGACCCTCTACATGGTACCTTGGGCAAGTGTTTTCCACTATAGCCCTAGGCCAAACACAGACTTGTGACGAAATTTGGTAGACGGAAACTGCAGCGTTGTTCATCAGAAAATTACCAGAAAGCATGTTTATAAAGAAGATTTGTTTGGTTTATACTCTTCGTGTGCTAATTCTCTCCATAAGAAAAGAACAAAAATTACAATGTGGTTGCTTGTCATAACACCCAGGCAACGCCGGGATGCATTGCTAGTGTGTGTATGTGTGTGTATATATAAATATATATATATATATATATATATATATATATATATAAAATACATGTGTGTGTGTGTATACCCACACATATATAAATAAATTTAGTGTATAGAACAAACTATACAGTGCACGTAAGGAAGTTGTATATTTTGCTGTGTTGTTTCTAATATAGCTGGAGATTTCCTGTCAATGATAAAAAGTACTTTTATTATACTATAATCCCTTAAGTAAGAATAACATAAAAGCCATAATTGCTTAGAAACATCACAACCGTAATATCCCACCATAAAGAAAATAACAGATACAGGAACAGATATACGCAATCACCAGATCTGAATAGCAGTAACCTCACCTGCTGTACATTTAATGGCAAATGTCAGACACAAGTACGAAAGTAGAATGTGAAAAATGTTATCGAAAGATTGTATTGCATAAATTATTTTACTAAGCGTCAACATTGGAATAGAAAGAATAGAGAGAAGAGTGAGTTATCGGGAGATAAAACTAACTCTACCACTCAATAATAACTTAATGGGGGATCCCTAAGTATAATAGATGATGCATATATGGTATATAAGCTCGACTTTTTCTACTTCTACAACCTGATGTGGCTTGCTCAGTATGTTCCAACTACACCTTGAATATATACATATGTACACAGATACACACACACACATGCAGATAATACATACATGCAGATACACACATACATATATACATGCAGATACATACATACATACATACATTCACAATGGATGTATGTACCATGAAACGTGCAAGAAAAAAAGAATATTTATAGCGAATTAACGGGGTACATCTCTTGCACCCCGATATAAGCCCTCATTTGTACATATCATCGTAGATGCACTATTAGGCTATTTTTATCTACAAATTAACATAAAAACCTAGAAATGCTAGATTTTTCGAAGAAAGAGCAAAAGAAGTCGACGCAGATTTTCCAAATCAAATCGATTTGATTTGGAGAATCTGAGATTCTTTAGGTGAATAATTAGATGCACAAATCTGGGTGTTTGCAACAATAATTCAAGCAACGTAACCGCATATTTACAAACATCAGCAACTGTCTCAACTCAAAACGTCTTGTCGCTTTGTTAACGAGCGGTTTGAACTCTCGTAAAAAGAACTTGAATAACAAATGTATATATGTATGTGTGTACCTCATACAGATATAGGGTAAAAATTAATAATTAATTGATAATTAGTAATTTTACGTGTGTATGTACGTGTGTATGTACGTGTGTATGTACGTGTGTATGTACGTGTGTATGTACGTACGTGTGTGTGTACGTACGTACGTATGTACGTACGTACGTATGTACGTATGTATGTACGTACGTACGTATGTACGTACGTATGTACGTGTGTACGTGCGTGCGCGCGTGCGTGCGTACGTACGTACGTACGTGTGTGTACGTATGTATGTGCGTATGTACGTACGTGTGTGTACGTGCGTGTGTATGTACGTGTGTGT
>NC_068984.1:410544-411466 GCF_001194135.2 Octopus bimaculoides
GTATGTACGTATGTATGTACGTATGTATGTACGTATGTATGTACGTATGTATGTATGTATGTACGTATGTACGTGTGTGTGTATGTACGTATGTGTGTATGTACGTATGTGTGTGTACGTATGTGTGTGTGTACGTACGTGTGTGTGTACGTACGTGTGTGTGTACGTACGTGTGTGTGTACGTACGTGTGTGTGTACGTACGTGTGTGTGTAAGTACGTGTGTGTGTACGTACGTGTGTGTACGTACGTGTGTGTGTACGTACGTGTGTGTGTACGTACGTATGTGTGTACGTATGTATGTGTGTACGTATGTATGTATGTGTGTACGTATGTATGTATGTGTGTACGTACGTATGTATGTGTGTACGTACGTATGTATGTGTGTACGTACGTATGTGTGTGTGTACGTACGTATGTGTGTGTGTACGTACGTATGTGTGTGTGTACGTACGTATGTGTGTGTGTACGTACGTATCCGTGTGTGTACGTACGTATGTGTGTGTGTACGTACGTACATACATACGTACGTACGTATGTACGTACGTACGTATGTACATACGTACGTATGTACATACGTACGTATGTACGTACGTACGTACGTACGTATGTACGTACGTACGTATGTACGTACGTACGTACGTACGTATGTACGTACGTACGTACGTACGTATGTACGTACGTATGTATGTACGTACGTATGTATGTGCGTACGTATGTACGTATGTATGTGCGTATGTATGTATGTATGTATGTACGTACGTATGTATGTACGTACGTATGTATGTACGTACGTATGTATGTACGTACGTATGTATGTACGTATGTATGTATGTACGTATGTATGTACGTACGTATGTTTGTATGTACGTATGTATGTACGTATGTATGTATGTATGTATGTACGTATGTATGTATGTATGT
>NC_068984.1:412315-423753 GCF_001194135.2 Octopus bimaculoides
TATGTATGTACGTATGTATGTATGTATGTATGTATGTACGTATGTATGTACGTATGTACGTATGTATGTACGTATGTACGTATGTAGGTACGTACGTATGTATGTATGTATGTATGTACGTACGTATGCATGTATGTATGTATGTATGTATGTACGTATGTATGTACGTATGTATGTCCTTATTCCGTTTTATTTCAAAACTTCTTGCGAATAGAGAAAGAATCGGTTTCTAACCTAGAACCAAGGCTCCTTCATTGGAATTTCAACATTAACAACATTGTATGTATGTATGTATGTATGTATGTATGTATGTATACGTGCAGATTTGTGTGTTTTGTTTTATGTATGTCTTCTTATGCATATAGTTGCATATCTAGACATTCTGATATATATGATATAAATGATAAACTTTTGGAAAGTTTTACGGACTTTTACAGTTCCAGTGATAGCTTCGATCTGTAGTCTTCGAATCAGCTTTCACCTTCCTGATTTCGAGAGGCTTAATTTCTCAAGATAGGTATTCAGACAGTGTGTTAGATACCCCAGTGCCCCAATAATTACAGGTATAAACCTGGACTTGTGTTGTGGATAGTGTAACTTCAGATTTCTCTATAGTCCAGCGTAGGAATTCTCTTTTTCAACTTTAACATCCACTGTGCAGCTGATTACCACAACTGTACACAGTTTCTCTTCTCTATCCTAAATCATTATATCAGGTCTGTTGTGTTTGCATCTTATTGAGGCTTTCAGTGGGACACTCCAGCAATACTCCTTTATGTTATGAGTGGCTATGACTTCCACCATACTGTGGGTTCTTATTCCTCGGGGTTGTCCTTTCGACGGATCTCGTTATACAGTGTCCTAGCTACAAAATCACGTCTCATCAGTAGTTAATACCGTGATAACATTTTCGGATAACCACTTATGATGTGGGTGATATCCTCAGTATTAACTCCACAAAACCTGCAAGGGCTGTCACATTTTACTGCTTTTCTTGCATCTCTGTCCCTTTTGTGCATCAGATATTTGGGTAATATTTCCTGTTCCTGGATTGTAAAATATAATACATGTATATAACTATATACATACACACACATAGACGCACATAAACGCATATATACATACATACATGCATGCATACGTACCTACATATGTATGTATGTATGTATGTATCTATCTATCTATCTATCTATCTATCTATACATATATAGATATATAGATATATATAGATATATAGATATATATATTTATGTATATATATATATGTATATTTCTATATCTATCTATATATATATTTATATATGTATGTATGTACACACACATATACGCACACATACAAATCGCAATGATGATTAAATCACCTTGCTAAGATGAAAGCCTATCAGAAAGATTGATAGCATTAGCTGATACTGACGCTCGGTATAATGAGCCGCTGGACATTGTATGTATTCCCGTGTATTGCACAAAGAAAACATGTTTTCTCACAAAAAATCCCCGTTCACCTGATACAAGAGGGAATAATAAACCTCGTCCCTTAGTTACGTGTTAGCAATAATTATTTGTTCTGCTACAATTATCTTTAAACACACAAACCTCACCAGATTACATAAAGCTTTCATTAGTCTCATCATTCATCAATATTGATTGATGAGAAACACAAATGCTTTATATTTTTATTGGGAGTAAATCGAGATTATGCGACGTTCATGCTTATCTCAAGGGCATTTGTGATGTCACTGAGTTGAAGAACTACTACAATACAACTGTTACAACTGGATATTGAAACCCGGTGATGAATTAGTATAAGATGTTACTAGGGCTGTACAACAGTATTCAATAGGATTTTTCAATATATTGATAGCCCGCCCTCCCCTCACCAGAAACCTACGACGTGTAGATAGGGATGTGTACCAAGAACAATCAAGCAAATTTTATGTGATATTCCAGATGAATCCACATCGAGGCAAGAAACTCAGAGAGGCAACTCCGTCCAGTTTACTACTTCACCAGGAACGATTCCTGAGACAGGAGCAGGAAATCTAAAATAAACAAATATTAGCGCTAATGGCTCCAGTATGACCACAACCTCTGAGTGAAAACGATAAAACTATAATGGAGCAAGTTATTTCACATGATTTACTATTATGAGTCTATATTTTGAAATACATCTTTTCTTTGCTCCGCCTCTTTACTTCTTTCCTTCCTGGCTCTCTTTCAAAAAGACGAAACCTCCCGTTTGCTCTTAGTTAGAAGCTCCCTTCCATCCTATTATATAAACCCCCAGCATCTTCCAAAGCTATGCTGTAGAACCCCAGCATATTTGAAAGATGCTGGGGTTCTACTTCCTATTCTGTTTGTCTCTTAAACACCAGCATAAAATTTAGCCCAAGGCTCAATTTTAATACACTGGTCACTTTGACTCTACCTCTCCCAACCTCATATCTTGTATTAAATGTAAATTTTATGATTCCCTGAATAGTGGTAAAACCGGATGTCATTGAGATAAAAGCTTTCACCAGCATCTTCTCGATGTTCGGAAAAACATTCACACAGATAATCTCTAACCTCGTAGCCAGACATTTAGATTCATCCAGCCACACCTTTAGAACGTTAAAACTTGGTGCGCATGCACGGCAGAATTCAAGGTCGCCTGTACCAAACGGCTTTACTCTGCGTGGTTTAGCTTCGTTACGATAGCAATAATCCGGATACTTATTGACCAGATATATACACATATATAATATTGATATGTGAGCATGTATATAAATATATAATTTCATTTCTTGAAGAGTTAGCATCTGTTCCCTGCTTCAACCCTTTAAACCCATCGCATATTTCTGACGATTCCCATCTTTCTAGTTTCTGATTTTTTTTATCAATTCCTCGAATTTACTTTCTACTACGAACTTTTAAGTCATTCTTCTACTCACTCTCGCTAGTTCTTTCTACAGTTTGCACAGTTTTGTATGCGCATGAATAGTTATGTCTATTTATTCCTTGTCATTTGGCGTCATTTTACTCATCAACATCAGCCTCACGATACTGATCTGTATCTTGCTAAGGCACAGACTAACTCCACTCACATTATACATCTTCTACACTATTCACACTAACTCACATTGCCTTTTCCTCTCCCATTCCACATCGACGCTTCGGTTAAACTTTTCCACTTTTTCCTTATCTGCAGCTAATTTTTGTCTTTTCTTTGAAGAACGACAAGAGTCCGAAACGTTTTTGTTACAATAGCACCTGTAATAAAACACGTGTCACTAAAGAATATTACAGCCGAATAAAGAGATTTTGGACCTCAGAATTCTATGCATTTAATAAAACAGTGGCCCAAAATGTTTTCAGTGCCAGTACTCTTACTAAAATTTGGACTACTTGATTGGACGATTGAGGAGACCCGAGCCATTGAAGAGAAAACCTGGAAGATAATAACAAGCACGTATAATTTCCACATAAACAGTGACGTAGACCGACTTTACCTAAAACGAAAACAAGGTGGCAGAGGCTTAAAACCAATCCAAAATGTCTTTGAATAGCGTATCATATTCCTTCGGCAACATCTTTTAAACACCAAGTGTCGAAGTGCATCCCTTGACCAAGTTTGCATAAATGAAGCTGATAACGTCATAAGACTTGGAAGGCAGCTCCTTGAGCAACACTCTTTGTCTGATAACCTAGAATACATGCCCAAAGAAGTTGCATGATTCTACCGCAACGTATCATCAGATGAAAGGATGAACATGTATGAGCAGAAGACTACGCATGGATGTGTTAGTAGAAAGTTCGGAGATAATAGTAACATTGATCATGAAGGCAGTTTATCATGGACGAATAACCGGATTACTGACTCCCACTTTGAAGGGTATGTGTTTGCAATCCAGAAATAGGAAATATCAACCAAATACCTGATGCACAAAAGGGACAGAAATGCAGGAAAAGTAGTAAAATGTGAAAACCGATGCAGTCTTTGTGGCGTTCACACCGAAGATATCACGCACATGCATACATTAATGTATCTCTGCATGCTGCATGCATACTTAGATCATGCACACATGCATACCAACACACACACACACACACACACACACACACACACACACACACACACACATATACATATATATATATATATATATATACACACACACACACATATATATATATATATATACGTATGTATATACATGCAGTTAAGCAAAACACAGATGTAGAAAGTGAATCCAATAAATAATAAATGGTGTAATAAAGTGAAAAAAATCGAAAAACAACAGCAGCAACAGTAACAACAATGATAACTTGCCAACCAGTTGGTTATTTTAGGTGTAGAAAAGTATTGTGAAATAATATTGCGTATGTTTAAAGGCGAGCAGTGTGATTGGTTCGACGTTGAAATAACGTGGCGAATAAAAACATCCACATTTCATTGTCACTTCTTATATTACACAAAACGACCATTTTGTGAAGATACACAAACTGAAAGTTAGACAGGGATAGAGGTGGGGTGACGATGGGGTGTGTAAGACAAATAGGCTGTGTGGTTACAGCTTGGAATAATATTATATTAAATGGATCCTGTGATCTATCTGTCTATCTGTCTGTCTGTCTGTCTGTGCGTTGTGCTCTTGAGCGAAACACTTCATCTAGCTTTGCTCTTCAATCACTTCGATACCTAACGCATGGTACACCTGTGCACCTAACGTCGATTTGATGGAGAGACTGAGCTAATGTGCGGCGGCGCGAAAATTTGATCTCTCATAAACAAACCATTCTTGTGCAGGTCGATCGGCAAAGAAAACTGAACGCTCATACGTCGTCAGTGACGGGAGAGATCATCTTATAATATATATATATATATATATATATATATATATATATATTATAGATTAACAATGCTATTATTCCTTTCATACAAAAATATCCGCAATTGTTAAGCGTTCAACTTTAAAACGTTGGCAATCTGTCTCCATGTTGGCTAAGGCTATGTGAGATTACTCGACATTTTTAAGACTTCAAACGTTAAGTGTTATGGAGTGTGATTTAAGATACACTTTATTATTTCCTTTGCATCTGCCTCGCTTTTTTTCTAAAGTGTTGGTAAAATGTCAGTGGGATTTGTGCGCATTACAGTTCAATTGCCTTGAAAAAATACAATCATACATGCAGTTATATCGATATATACAACATGCGTCACACGCCTGCAATTTTGTGAATATACGTGCATGTGTATACTGACTGGTTTCAATTCGTTAATGAACTGAAAGGAAAGCATATGTACACTGTGAACCTTTGGTGAAGGGAATATATATCGACTACAAATTAAAAAAATCCTCTAGAGATGCTTGGTCGACCGTGTCGAAAGCTGCCTTGAGGTCGACGAAGTTGGTGTTGATGTGGCGATCTTTGCGGAACTCCCGAGATGTTTCAATGATGAGACGAAAGGCAAGAATATTGTCGGTGGTAGATCGATTCGGCATGAATCCGGCTTGGAGTTGGAGGCGCCTGCTTCTGATGGCAGGAAGAGCACGGTTGAGGAGGATCTTGGTGAAGAACTTTCCCGGGATGGAGAGGAGGGCGATGCCCCTGTGGTTGCAGCAGATGAATTTGTCACCCCCACCGTTTCTAGAAGAGGAGGATGATGCCTCGTGTCCAGTCATTTGGGAGTCGGAACCGTCATGGGCTCTGTGGAGCATGTTGAATACCTGGCAAAGAGGACCAGCGGCTTCGATAGAGAACAATCGAGAACATCAGATGGTACTATCATATTTCCAACAAAGAACTGCATGTGTGCACGCGTCAGCCCGCAGCCTTCTACCTTATAGCTATCCGTTGTATGCACGGGCACGGACATACCCTCTATCTCCCGCTAGATTATCCTACCAGGGTTTTACCCCTAATTCGACGCAGCAGCAGGTTAGAAGAAGCCACGTGACAGGCCCCGCACCGGATGGCTGGACGTAATTGGGGAACATCTCCAGAGGCTTGATGTCACCATGGAGGATGGAGAGGAGCTGGCACGGGACCGCCAGGGAAGGAGAGCACTGGTGGACCTGGTCAGATCTACGCATGATGACACATCTGGGACCAGTAACTGGGAATGACCCCAGCCCCATCAAGCAAGAGCATAAAGTCAAAAAGCGAAACCAAACTGAAATATCTGGCACTTTATAAACGGCATCCTTTGGTGGTTGTGTTGTGATGAAGTCCTTTTTTTAGAGAATCCTCCGTGATAAAGAGACTTTATCAATTTTCTCAAAGATTCATTTATAGCATTTTATACCGCAATTCACACACAATACTATTGTTGATTACGAATTTCCAATGGCCAGTCATATGTTCATAGCATTTCTAAAGAGTGAGAAAGGAATTCTTCTAATTCAAAGATTTTTTTTGTTTTCTGGTCGATGCGTATTTCCTTCACCATTATACATCAGCGAAAGCCTCACAATCATAACATATATACGCAATCTCAACACACATACATACACTCAAACGTAGATACACAAATATATTCACAAAAAACTTTCACTTTTTCTTTCTACTAAATTTCAATCGCAAAGATTGGCTAATCCGAAGCTCTGGTAGAAGAGTTTTGTACAATGTGACCGAACCTAAAATAATGTGGTCCGAAACGAGTCTCATACCCACACAATCATTTTACTCCTTAAATAATGCGCGATCTAAAATATATCAA
This sequence comes from Octopus bimaculoides, assembly GCF_001194135.2. Lineage (NCBI taxonomy): Eukaryota > Metazoa > Mollusca > Cephalopoda > Octopoda > Octopodidae > Octopus > Octopus bimaculoides. Next base: position 419,016 of record NC_068984.1, read on the forward strand.
TTAAATATACCTATCTCCTTCGAAGAATTCTATCGAAGAACACGAGAATATTTGTTTTAAACTTGTTGAGGAACAACTTGTTACTGATAATCGTCGTACCTTGTTATTATTGATAAGTTTAAACGGCTTAGTACGAGCAGTGAGGAACACGAGACAAATAATTTATTCCTTTCATTTACAACAAGATTTGCAATATCAGGCAAGAAATCCCTTGATATTTATAGTAATCGCTCTGACTGTGCAAGGTGATAATCATGCCATCATTTATAGTTTGAAGAACATTATTCTCCTTCTAGAAAAAGATAAGAAAGTTCGGATAGCAAATTTAGTAGAGTGGTGGGTTTATCCTATTTGATGGTTTCCTACTGACTCGGTGTATAATGCTCGTGACTTTATTGATTACACTAACATTGTCAAAATCTACAGCCACAAATACTGTGATTCAGGTCTCTACAATATTGTAGCTCTGACAAATTGTTGACCCCCTGTGAAGCTGAAGTATGACAAACGTGTAGTGAAAGACTGACCAACCAATTGATACGGAAGTTAACTGTATTGATGCTGTGAACCTACAAAATCATAACACAATAATAACTATTGTAAAAGTGAGGGGAAAAGAAAAGAGAGAAGGCAAGGGAGATAGTGGAAGGGAAAGATAGAGGAAAGGTGCGAAGAGATTTGCATTACAACTGCATTACAGGGCGAACAATTGATCACTCTTTCTATTTAATCAGATTATGGGTTTTTTTCACACAACATCAATCAACGAAGAAAGCTGCGAAGGTTGTTGAATGATTAAAGCAGATGACAATAAACCTAGAGGTGAGCACTTCGAATCCTGCCCTCAATACTTTATTGCGTCACTCGGTTAGATATTTAATTCTTAAATGACTTTGTCGATTTAGACCTTAGCGAATTGCTTTCTTCTATTGGTCAACTGCTTTCTCAGTTCACATATGGTATCTTAAAAGCGTTAAACATTTCTCAATATTGCAATTTTCTTTATCGGAAGTAATTTTTGACAAAAATTCTAGCCACTCCGACGACATTGTAATTTTATACACAGAACTGATTACCAGACAATTAATTACCGATATTAAATTAATTCCTCTATGATTATCTTCCTCATACGTGCAAAAATAGTCTTTGTTTTATAATGCTAATTAATTCTCTCGGCGAGTAATAATTTATCTAGAGCGGCTTAAAATTTGTATAGAATCCTATATCTACATGCATACGTGCGTACATACATACATACATGTATACATACATACTATATACAGACATAAATATGTGTGTGTGCATGTGCGTGCGTATGTGTGTGTTGTGCATCGCACCCTCCTCACTGAAATGAATCCCCGTTTGCTAGATTAACTGGTTATCAGATATAGCTCAATATTCTTCTAGCCATAGCTCATCATCTCTATTCTACTGTAGTTTGGATATCACTCATGGTGGTATTTATCTTACGGTGAGTTAGGCCTAACGATAACAACAGTCGTCTCACACTGTGTCCAACGAATCTTTTACATCGGACTTCGATTGGAAAATGCTCCGATTTCCAGTCCGCGTCTTCACATTCCCCAAGGAGGTCTTCATGACGGACAATCTTTCGAGCCCGAGCGGTGTCCATGTTATTTTCATGAGGAACCGTTAACGCAACTAGATTTACCACTTTCTTTCACACCATATTACGATATCCGGGTTCTTCGTAATTGGAATGGGAAAGAATCATTGGCACCCAGGTAAATCTGCAGCCACCACCCAATAGCCATTCCACTTTTCATCGCTCACAGGAAGTTTCTTCTTTTTGAAACGGATCTGCTGTCCTGAGCGCACGAAGGAAATGAAACCCCTGGTTGTTTCTTTCAATGGTTTTTTGCCACTATTGATGAGAGCAATTTGGTTCTTTATAGCATTGAAAATAACCTTAAGGACCAGTTTGTGTCTTCATGTATAACTATTCAATGCCAGTGAACAGGTGGAAAGAATATGTTCCAGTGTTCCGACTTTTCCGCAACCGCATAAATAATTTTCTGAGGCGTTCAATCTTATTAGATTTTTATACTATTTCTTATTAACCCTAACCCCTATTTTTATTCCCATGATATTAATTAACTCTTTGATATTTAATTTTTTAATTTGTAATTTTAAAAAAATTAAAAATTTAATCCCAAATTCTAATCTCAATTTATCTCAACTTAATACAATAATATATAATATCCCCTTTATTGTTAATTACACTATTTATTTAGTTCACATTAATATATATACCACTATTAAAATTACCTTATTACATTTCCGCTGCTTACTTTATAATCCACTATTTATACTTTTTTTCATATTAGTGGAATACATATAACCCCTATTCAAAACCATAATATTAGTATGCTTATTATTAATTTTTTTTAAGTGTTTAAATCTTTTATATTCTTAAATCTTTCAAATCTCTCAATTTTATTCTCAGTAAATCTGTCCCAATCGAAACACATCCTCTTATATACTTGATAATTCATTCCCCCAGATAAACAAAGGGAGATAACCTGTTGTTCTTCATTATACCCTTATTCAGAATATGTAGCGATGTTTTTTAAAACCGACCTAATATTTTCCCTTAAATTTGTATAAATCTTTAAATTCCTTACAGAAGTAAGTATAATATAATTTTTTTTTATCCATCTAATAGTTTTTCTGCATAATTGAATGTATCTGTTAGTACATTGAAATGGTGCATAATAATAATGATAATAATAATAATTAATAATAATAATAATTTTTCAGTAGAATAAATTTTCTTCATAATCGAATGATAAATTAGTATCTTTAAATTTCTATTTTACATATATACCCCATCCCACCATTATAAATTGATCTTAACCATTGAAGATACAAAGCCTCCTCACGAATGAACCATAATTAACCTCTTACTTATGAATTATCTAAGTATAGCCTAATCTTTTTTAACCATAACTTTAAAATATTATAACCAACATATATATTTTACATTAATTATCCCAAGTCACTTATTGCTTTTTCTAGCTTCATTCAATTAGCTAATATCCATCTATTTAATTTTCTTTTAGTTATTATTTCCCCCCTCCCAGCAAATTGTATTTCTCTCTATATCTTTTTTCCTTTTCTTATCTATCCCTTTTCTTCCCTTTAATTAAATCTATTTAATTAACGTCTTCACAGTATCTTACCCTAATTACACGATGTCGCTCACAACCCATAACCGTCTATATTTTTTCTAATTGATTGCACGATGGACCTCAAAATCCATAACCTTCTATTTTTCAAACCCCGAATTGTTTTTTAGCATGTTTTGATTAGCTAACACCTCCCCCTTATTACTTCCTCGACGGCCTCCCTTGCTTTTCTAACAACTTAGTATTTACATCAATTGGATACTTAACATATGATTATGTGGTCCTCATTTATCTGATCTGGTACGTTTTTTACCACCAATTTGAATTCCCCCGAAAAAATATGTAAGCATTAGCCTTTTGCAAGAGGCAAGCTCTGAAGATATCTGGTCACGTGATTTTTACATCTGCAACTCTTAACATGTTTCGAACCCTGCAGATCAGAAGCACTGTTTCCCTAGTGACCAGATGGAGACATGTGTAGGCACTTTTGTTGATGCTTATTTCATGTCAGTTTATGTTCCTTTAAATTTCATTTGCATTAAATATTTGCAATGTTTTTATGATACAAATAAAATAACTAGCCACAATATATTTTTTCTCCGTTTCCTTATATATATAAACACACGCATACACAGACAGACACACACACACACACACATATATATATATATATATATATATATATATATCTTTTCTACTACAAGCACAAGGCCTGAAATTGTGAGAAGAGGACTAGTCGATTGCATCGAGCCCAGTGCGTAACTGGTACTTAATTTATCGACAACGAAAGAATGAAAGGCAAAGTCGACCTCGGCGGAATTTGAACTCAGACTGTAGCGACGGACGAAATACCACTAAACATTTCGCCCGGCGTGCTAACGATTCTGCCAGCTCAGCGCCTTGATATATATATATATATATATATCCTTCCACGTGACCGGTGTTCGGCCAAGCGTGACCTTTCTTTCTTGGTTCGACTACCATCCGTGCAACATCTATACTCCTTCTCATGCCTGTCATCTCTTATGTCCCTGCCGTAAGGCTTCACTTCCACACATGCCAGCTTAATTTAATTCGTCCTTACTCGAAAGACACCTGTTGTTAATGTCCTGTTGTTAACATTTGTATTTGTGTACTATTTCTCCGTTGTTTTTTTCGGTCCTTGTTTTCGTATACATTTGCTGCTTTCTTCCAAGGTATCTAGTGCTCTCAACTTAGATCTTCCTTGGGGTTGGCCAGATTGAGGCAGTCTCGAGTGTAACCAGCCGAAACTGCAAAGATAATCTGGAACTCAACTGACGGAAGAAAACTCCGAATGACCCGTCCTTGTTTTTTCATGTCCCTTTTTGTATCATCCAACTGCGTGGATGTCTTGTCGCCTGTTGCGTTCTGGTCCCATTTTTTGTATTCTTTTTTACATATAGCGGCGTACGTACACTTTGGTCTTTTATATATATATAAATTAAAAGGGTAAAGATTTATCAATTTATTAATTTATTAATAAATCAACAATTAATAATTTTTACCAAGCCCTTCGGTATGTAAGCACCATTATCGGTGGAGAACCTATTTAAATGCTTGCTGATCCC
>NC_068984.1:423763-430554 GCF_001194135.2 Octopus bimaculoides
TGCAATGCGACGTATCAGCTACTGGGAAAGAATGAATTATAAAGAACTTGAAATAGAAATTGGCAAAATGTGGAAACTCAAGACTAAAACAATACCTGTTGTCATAGGTGCCCTATGAATGATAGCAAAAGGGGCTGATTGCTACCTGGCTCAGATACCAAGAAACACCAAAATGGCATAAATTCAAAAGATAGTGCGCATGGGAACTGCTCATACCCTACGTAAAATACTGTCTATGTAATCTCAAATTTTAAAACAAAGACAATTTTTTTTGTTTTCTTAAACATTCTCTAGAACAATACTCTATGCAAAACGAAATATATGACACCCTAGGCATAACACCAACATGAACTTCTAACTTGTTGTCTCTTGAGGTCTTTGGGTGAGACTTGGGGTCAACTTGTACAAATCTAAAGCAAAAGTCAAACATATAATAATAATAATAATAATAATAATAATAATACGCCATGGAAACCGGGCAATCATCCCTACGAATTCTAAGACTTGAAATAGTAATGTCCAGGGGTTGATGGGGATGATGAAAACTACCATTATGCGTTCGAATTACTCTCTTTGCCGTTTACAGTTTTAATTTCACACGAGAGAATCAGCAGATTATGGAGTTGGGATATTTTTCATGTAATGAAAAAAAAAAAAAGAAACAAAAGAAAACATGAAAAACAATATTGTTTTATTTTCAAAAGTATTATGTTTACACGATTTTATCTAGAATCTAAATTTAGATTTAACAATCTAAACATATCAACTTTAAAAATAGATCTTATTTATCTTTCCTTCCACCGTTTCATTATCCACCAAAATTGGAACTTTCCAAATCAACATATTGTTCTCATTATGTTTGTATGTATGTATGTATGTTTGTATGTATGCATGTATGTATGTATTTTGTCTGCGTATATATAAAAAAAAACACGATGATATAATAGATCCATTAACGGCGACGGTTTCGTTAACAGTCTTTGCAACACCAAGCTGACAAAACAGCGATATTATATATTATCGATGTACTATTAATAAAACAAATATTTAGGCCAATTCCACGATGCCTTCATATTACTCTTCTCTTTTCCTTTCACCAAAATGAATGATTATTTTGATATTTTCAGTGGCCATTCATTACATCAAATATTTAAGTTCAGAATCGATCTGGCTGTATATTTGGATTGGTTATCGATCCGGTAATGTTTAGAATAGCCATTAACAGAAGTTGTATTTGGCAAGTGCTATCTTTTCTGACATTGGGATTGGTTATTATGGACACATTTGCTGATGGTCAGGGTACACTAAAAATACAAAGCTGATTACCAGTTGAAGTTAAAAATAGATCGCTGATAAATCAATACATCTCTAAATAGATTACCATCACGGATTACTCACTAAAAATACTCAATTACTTATTGATTAAAGAGTATGGATTAAGTATATATATCGTATATTTCCCCTGATTTCAATGATATTGCCTTTATGAGATAGGTTTCATGTTATTGATGTTTTTTATGCACTATGCCTCGACGACATAAACATCTATATCATCATCATCGTTGTTGTTGTTGTTTTACTTCTCAGAACGCTCGGTCTTGTTTGCTCTGGTAGATTCTGTGAGAGCGGACAGTAGCCTGTGATCAGACGTCTCACAGGTCTCTTTCCGCACATTATAAGCTTTGATGATTAGTTGTTGATTATCATGGGAGACATACAATTTCCAAGTACCGATCTCAAAATCCTAGTTGTCCCCAGCGGAACAGGTTTTTGGGCTTGCTCTGCTCTCAGGTCAATTCCAATTTCTCTGACGTATTTCTCAAAGTTGGTTGTTAGTGCTGCGAGTGTGACCCTACAACTACTGGAATAACAGACACTCTCCTCATAGTCCACATCCTTGTAATTTCGTCTTTTAATAGTTTGTATTTTTCAATCTTTACTACTTCTTTGTCACTTATGCATGCATCCCCATGTATTGCAATATCTATAATGTTGGTTTCTCTTTTTTCTTTATCTACCACAACAATGTCTGGTCTCCGAGCCGTGATTAGGAAGTCACATTGGATTATAAAATCTCACAGTATCATATATTCATTGTTCTCGGTGACTCCTTTTGGTTCATGTTCGTACCATTTTCGTACTCTGTCCAGGCCATACTTTTCCTAGTTCCCTGTGAATAAACTTTGCCACGTTATCGCACCTCCTTTTGTAGCGCTTTTGGGTCAGCTTGCTACACTCGCTCACAATATGTGAGATTGTTTCTTTTTTTTTTTTCGCAGCCACACATCTTACAAAGGAGCGATTCGCTGTTCTTATCTATTTAGAACTTGATGCAATTAGTCCTCAGATATTGTTCCTGCTCACTGCATATCAACGTCTCAGTGAATCCTTTCAGATCACTTTTTCTTAGCCATCTCCAAGTGTTGATCGATTTCTCTGAGGTATTGTCGATGCAGTGATTTCATTTTCCAATTGTTTTCGGTAGGTATTGTATTGTCAATTCTAACAGCGGCAAGAATTCACACTGCTGTTTGATGTACCATCCCAGACCGTTCTCCTCGTTGACAACACAGATCTTGAATCCTATGAGGCCTCTTCCTCTCCTGTTCTTAGGCACACACAGTCTGTCAGTATCGCTTTTTGGGTGTAGTTCCTTGTTAATTGTCATCACTTTCCTGTCCTTTTCTTCAAGCTCGTTCTTTGTCCACCTAACAATATGTGCGCCATATCACATTAAGGAATCAGTTCATGTGTTCATTGTTTTACCATTGAGTCTTCTTCCCATAATTAATTTGTTTTTGTCTGCGATATTCTCGCCTGAAGCTTTCCTTCATTTTACATACCTTGATTTTGTCGCATTCTAAAATCCCCAGATATTTATATTCATTTTCCTTTTAAACCTTTGATAGGATATCAATTAATCAGTCGATTTCACCTTTTCTCCTCTGATATCACTAATATACTGAGGTCAAATATTTAACCCGATGCATCCACTCTAAAATAAACAAAAACAATATGTACAAAAGAAACAAAATCAGTTGTTAGAGGATGTTTGTGTGTTTTGTCAAGACTTCAATATTTTACACCGACATGAATTTAGATTTGGGAGTTAAAACATCGAAGAAGAAGCCAGGAAGTGGTTTACGGTCAATAATAGAAAGTTTTTATACGGTGAGATAATCCAAGAATTAGATTGTAACTAGTCAACACTGTCTAATAATGTAAAGAGTTGGGCAGCTTGTTGCGTCCTGAGGTAATATGTACCTGATGTGTATTTGCAAACAGGAAGGAGAGATTTCGTTTAATGACAGTGAGAAATATCGCAGAAAAAGAACCGCAGTGGCCACAGCATTAACATCATCATCATCATCATCATCATCATCGCTGTCGTCGTCATCATCATCATCATCATCTTCACGATTATTATCGCTGTCGTCGTCGTCATCATCGTAATCATCAGGGTAGTTGTCGTCGTCGTCATCATCATTATCATCAATAGCCTCATTAGCAGAAGTAGCAGTCATAGCAAGAGCGACAACAAGAGTAACATCCATAACAACTGACAAGACAATTGATAAGAAAAACAGTTTTACTGAAGTAGCGGCAAGTTTCCTGTGCATTTTAAACTGAGAGCAATAATAATAATAATAATAACAAACAAAACAAGGAAAAGAACGGAAATAAGGATAAAATACTGAACATACTTGATCGATTTCAGCAGTATCGATGAGAAGTGTGTGTATTATCATATTAGGAAATGAATAATTTATCGAATAACCGTTGAAAGGAAATAAAAGAAAATCATAAAAGTGAAAAGGTGGATGAAGCGATGAGTGATGTGGAGAGCAAGATAACTTTCTGAAGAGACGCATCAACTATTTTAAATCTGAAACCATTTTTGCCTTGAAAAAATGGTTTTAAATTTAACACATTCGTTTTCGTTGTCAATTTGAAAACAAGAAAATGAGGAATGGGAAGATTTTCCACTTTGTACGTTATTTCTATGATTGATGGCGTTTCAATGTGCAAATGGTATATACCTAGTGGTATATGTTCACTGTGGAAGTGGTATATACTCTTTAGAAGATCACTTATACTTGAAAGTCAACTTTTTATTAAATATTTTGAAAAATGTAGCTCAATTCCACATTCGGATGCAAGATATTCAGGTTCAGTCGCTTGACCAGCTAAATATGGTAGCAGATATTCCTCAAAACACACCAGAACCCAAGGAAAGTGTTAATGGTCTGCTTCAACAACAATGATAATGATAAATTAAAGAGAATTTGTTGGCGCCAGTGTGCTGTTCCGAACGTTTTTCGTCGAATTATCGAAGTAGAACTCAACAACTGTCAAAGGAAGTTGCGAATATATAAAACGATGGCAAACGGGAGCAGATAATAGAGGCACTAAGCCCGTATAAGAACATGTTGGTCGCGGATGGAACGTAGCTGAGCATATACATACTTAATCCATATTGACTTTAATGGCAACAACAAATTAACAAAATAATTAGTACTGGCAGCGCTCCAGTCTTTGCGCTGAAACATATAAAAGAATAAAAGAATATTGCTATTCAAAGAAACGGTATTGTGATCACATGAAACCAAGGGACGTTTTGCAGCGTATGTTTAACAGAGAATATCGGTGTTGTTACCTATCAGCCAGCAACAAGCAAATGACGGAACTTCTAAAGGATCAATCGAAATGTTAAAAATAGCAGACAATTCTCCACCGTCTCATTAAATGAGTCCAATGCTGTTGCTACATGGCCGTCGGCCAATCCTCCACTTTTGCTTTGGCTGATGAGAGACAGTATTGAAACGAAACGATGGTATAGATTTAATTTGATTATGTAATTGTTTGTGAATATATACTCATTGGCAAGCACACGTACATATACGCATACGCACATACTTCTACACACCCACATAACCACGCATATAAACGCACTGATAAGCATGTGTGTGTGTGTAATTGCCGAATTACTGTCACATCTGAGGAGGTCACAAGTTCTGCTGCTGCGCTCCAAAAATATGAATTTTTAAGATCTATTTTCACATTTGAAGTCGGCCTCAGCTACAAAATACAGATACAAGCGTGTTCCTATTGCTTCATTGCAATCTAGGTTCATTTCAAGAGAAACAAGACATATAACAGTCCCTTGATTTATTTCCTTAATCTCCTTATATATTCTTTTATATATTCATAGATAATTAACCAATGCAGTTGACATCCTGTACAATCTGTGATTTCGCGTTACTCACATCAAATCGATGTAGGAGTAATGTTTACATTACAATCGAACAAATATGGACTGTCTTCCAAGAAACCTATGGCATCGGAAGAATAATACAGTTCTATTAAAAAGTATACATACATGCGTGCATACATACATACATACATACATACATACATCCCTCCCTTCAGCAACATCTTTTCACCACCAAGGACCTCCCTTGACTAAGTATGCATACACGAGGCAGGTAATATCATAAGGCTTGGAAAGCAGTTCATTGAGCAACATTCTTTGTCTGATAACCTTGAATATATGCCAGAAGAAGTCTCACGCTCTAACGCAACGTATCAGCAGAAGACCATGCATAGATATATTAGTAGAACATTGATCATCAAAGCAGTTTATTTTGAACCAACAACCGGATTACTAACTCTCACTTTGAAGGGTATGCGTTTGCAATCCAGGAACAAGAAATACCAGCCAAATACTTAATGCACAAAAGGGACAGAGTCGCAGGAAGAACACCAAAATATGATAACCGACTTTGTGGAGTTAACACCGAAAATATCACCCGCATCATAAGCAGTTGTCCAAAAATGTCATCGCAGAATTATCTACCGATGTGACATAATGTAGTTAAGACACAGTATGATGAGATCCCTTGGAAGGATAACCTTGAGGCCAAAGAAATAGGGACCCACAGCATGGTAGAGGACATAGCTATTCATAATAAGGAGCACTGATGGAATGTCCCAGTGGAAACTTCAACTTGACATAAAGACATGTTTAAAGGTGACGGGATCCTTTTCCTCATTGATCTGCTTCGGGACAATGTTAAACAGGGCAGGGCTCGCTGAGGAAAGGCAATTGTGTTGCAGTGTTATCAATAATTACTGCTTGGTCTCTGCTATTATTTGATGCTGTGAGTGATTCTACTGAAGGAAGAGTATGGCTGTTTTAGCAAAGTCTTTCTTCCAAAATGCATCAACTCAAATTTTCCCTCGTTTTGTTTTGGTTTGCCCATTGACTCACAGCATGTAGATCAGACTGGAGTTCAATTCGGTCTTCTTCTCCGTTGATAATTTTCTAGAGCTTAGAGTCAGCGATTATTTTCACTTTGTTGTTATAAAAAGAACAATGTAGGTGTTCTAACACCCTAGTCATATTTACTGACAATTATAGATTTCCTACTTGGCAAAACATTGCACACGGCTGTCTGTCTATCTATCTATCTATCTATCTATCTATCTATCTATCTATCTATCTATCTATCTATCTATCTATCTATCTATCTATCTCTTCTCACGGACGTGCTGTCACATCGGCTGCGAAGGTAAACGTTTATTTGACCTTTTATTGTCCACATTTTGTTGGAATTTTTAAATAATTTTGTTGCGAAGCACCTAGGCTTCATTTGTGTGTATTTTCAAGGGCAGGAATTGACCCCCAGGGGCAGTTTCGGCCCTAGCAAAATACAAAAATTTCCTTCTTGACATTTGAAAAATGTCGAGAAACATAATTTTGGAACGCTTGTCTTGTTCTTTTGACAAGC
>NC_068984.1:436317-445786 GCF_001194135.2 Octopus bimaculoides
TGTGTGTGTGTGTGCTTGCTTACATTATATACAATCTATATATATATATATATATATATATATATATATGCATCTATTTTTCTATATATGCACGCACGGACACACATATGCAGTAGAAGGTGTTGAAACTAGAAAAAGAAACATCTATGTTAGTCGAACATTTTGAATGCACCGTTGTCCATCCTCAGGACAGTCTTAGAGAATTTTGGATATTCAACTTACAGCTTTTATTAAAGCTACTTCATAAAACACAATAATGCAAATAACAGGAAATTATTACATAGCTACAACACATTCTGTTACAGCTACTCCAGCCTCTGCAACAAGCAATAATTTTCAAGACAGAAATGATAGCTGCTAATTTTCCGAATAAACATGGTCAGCAAAAATAGAGGTAAACACAAGAATTTAATGAGTACAATCTATGTAAACGAACAACAGAAACTACCAACTCGTCATTGAATCTTTATTCTAAATTAAATGCAAACTGGAACGTAATTGACGATAATGTAGCCTCAATTAAACCTTACGTGTTTACAAGTAATACATTTTAATTAGATTATATTTTAAGAGTTTTTTTGTTTGTTTTTGAATCAACAATTTTTTCTTTCTCGTTTTAATTGCACAATTCTGTGTTCTACTAGTAACTACATTAGTATTATTGCCAAGTACTGACAGTCTCGACTAATAAACGTCTGATATTCTCCACAAAACACTACCCTACTTTACATATTTAACAGATTTCATTAATAAGAGTTGTTACTATATATTAGTTCTCGTGCAGGTGGCGAGCTACTACAATTATACTTAACAATTTTTTCGGCTCTTTACGTTCCGAGTTCAAATTTCTCCGATAAAATAAGTACCAGTTGAACATAGAGTCGATATAATCAACTTACATTTCCCCTTGAACCAAAATTTGAAACAGTTATCTTTCTCGTGTGCTTCGTGTATGGCTGAGAAATTAAGAATTCATATGTTCTTCAAGAAGTGAAATTAGAATTCATATAGTCTCTTAAAATTCAGATGGTCTCCGAAGTCTGTGAGGAAAAAAATGATAAACAGAATCTGTGGGTGCCCGAAGTATGGATTGTTTATATGTTGTTGGATGGTTGAGTTAAACAGTCACCCAATATACCTACCACCATCACTACCACATCCACCACTTCTTCAAAAACTGCCATTTGAGTTTCTGTGAAATTTTCTTTGTTGTTGTGTATATTCAGACCAAGTTTTCAGAATGAAGATAGACTTTGTTATGCCATTCTCCGGCAGGAATCAACCATTCTCGGGCAGGAATCAAGGCCACAGCTCTTCTTCTTTTGTGTAACTCATCAAAATAATTGCTCAGGATGTTGCGAAAATATCAACTTTCTGTGATTTTCTCTTAAAATTTTACTGAATTTATACTGAAACGATAGCAAATCAGTAGCAAGGTACACGTTAATTTTATAGTACTACCACTGTTTACTACAATAAACCATACTCATCTTGCTGTATCCACTTCGAGCAAGTTGGACTCGACTGCCGTGGACCAGTCCAACGTGCGTGTGTATTTATGTGTATGTGTGCGTGTGTGTGTTGCATGTGTGTGTTTGTATATGTGTGTGTGCATATGCTGCTTGTATATGTGTGCGATTGTGTGTGTGTGTGTGTGTGTGTGTGTGAGAGAGAGAGCTAATCAGGTATTTCAGGCAAAAGCTTGGTTCTACTACTTTCTCCCTGTACAGAAACGTCCATAAAAAGATAGAAAAGTTCACATTAAAAGGATGGACGGTTAGGAGAAGAATCTTGTCATTTCCCATTAGAGGCATCGGAGACAAGCACTGTCCAGTAGACCATGATCGCTCGTGAAATGATAAAAGTACTGTTGCATGTTGTTGAATGGGAAAACTTGACATAAAGAGGCTGTCGCTCTATCCAGTAAACATTTCTGTTTTATTCACTTCACATTACAAACAGCAGCAACAAACATTGTCATATTATTTTGTGTAAAATTTCATTGAAAGCGACTTTGATTTTCATCGTTGCGGGATCCATAAAAATATCGTAGTTACTTAGTGGAGGTACTTATATCAACCACACCGCATTCTCCTCCCGTCGTCTGATGAGAACGGCTTTATAAATTATTTTAATTTGATCTGTGTTAAATTTAGTCCATACAACATGATCTGTGATCTATATTGTATAATGTCTGTGTAGATAGAATAGCAACACAATATATTTAACTTTACACCAAGACTGATTCCATCATATTAACAGTGAAGCCTGAGGCTCACACAACCAGATAGAATCACCATCGAAGAGATATGCTGTAGTGTGCGAAACTTAATTAGATTGTACATTAAGTAAATATTGATTAACTATCGCTCAATGTACCACCCATATTGAATATCGATTTTCACTATTATACTATTCGGGTATTTCTGACTCGTTGTTGACTGTTTATCGATTGTAGACGAACAGTAGTAAACCTTCGATTATTCTGACGTGTAGCGTCGCGGCATGCAGCATGTGGCATCACATACAAAATATATTTCCATATTTTTAATTGTTACATGCGATATTGACTTTGATCTGTGTCTAGTTGGGCAACGGGTATCGATACTAATGTATTGATAGAAAAATGGTTTTGTGTTCAACAGAAAATCATTCAAAACATGATGCTGTCGTTGTCAATGGGTGCAACTTCCCAACCGGGCAGAGTTCCCTACCTTAACCCTAACCCTAACCTGGTGGATGCGCGGAATAATCTGAAGCAGTTTGTTCTCTTTTTAATAATCATCACGTGATCACCGAGATCACAGTCGCGTTTCAGCGACAGATTGCGAGACATTACTTATAAACATGGCATATCGAGTTTGAGATTTTTACACATGCATATACATGTACGCGTTTGTATATACATGTGCATATATGTGTGTATAAACGTATGTACATACACACACACGAATATATATGTAGAACGAGTGAGTGAGTGAGAGAGAGAGGGGGGAGAATGAGGATTCGTAGTACAAACACGATAGATTGAACTCAAAACGAGTTATAAATATTTCTATATATTTAAATATGGTACCATCCCGTAAATGATGCGGTTTTAAATATTTCTTTTATTTTTAAAAATGGAAATAAACAAGGTTCTATTTTAACCTAAAAATATACTCTTTCATTTTCTACAATGCTCTTCCATCTATCTGGTGGACTTGCAAGGGTCTTCTACCAAAATTCACTTGTACATGACGAAAAATACTCCTCCAGTACTGTTCTGACTTCGTCTACAGAATTCGTATTTTTTTCGTCCATATGATTTTGAAGACTACGGAATAAATGATTATCAGATGGGTCAATGTCCAGTGGATATGGTGGGTGGTCTGATGGAAGAACACCTTTCGTCTTTACACCAGAGATGGTAGTTTTTCTTCTAGCGCTGACTTAAGCCGTTCAATCTTCTCGCAGTAGGTTTTTGTTATCGTTTGGTTTGGGTTTAAATGTTCAAAGTGGACTAAACCTTTCATATCCCACCAAACAGATAACAAGACTTTACGTCGGTGAAGACCTTCCTTAGCTTGGGTTGCCGGTCTTTCTCCTTTTCCTTCCCACTGTCTTCGGCGATTGACATTTTTATAGAGAACCCATTTCTTATCACCAGTTACTATTCGGTCCCCAAAAGGTTCGTTGAGACGCGACACCGAAGAAGAACACACAATCTCTCTCTGCGCGCGATTAGACTCGAAAAGTTTGTGAGGAACCCATTCACCCAATTTGCTGATTTTTTTCAATGGCACGCAGGTGTCGATGAATGGTTGAATGACCAAATCCAAGCTTCTCTGCTAGTTCCTCAACAGTTGCATTATATACGAATTCACCGAAAAAATATACTCTTTTCTCCGTAACACCATGTGCTACCTATTTCGATTTAATTAATTTCAGCTTACCAACATATTTCCACGTTTTTTCGTTTATAGTGGTGATATCACTACTAGAGTCCAACTGCATTCTACCACTTGTATTTCTGATTTTCCCCTTCACGAATTTCCTCATCGTTATATTACCAATTCCTTCCGATGCTATACTATTTATTCTTTTTCTCCTTGTTCCGTCGCTTTGTCATCTTCATTCTACAGTGAGTCTTTATATGTCCTATATTACCACAACGAAAGCACTCCATTCTTTTAAATGGACATTTTGTCCTCAGGTGTATACCTCCTCATGCAAAACAGGGGTTTATTTCCTGATTTTTGTCGTGTTTGTTTAAGAAAACACTTGATCTCTATTATGACTATTTCGCACTTGCTTTACTTGGAAATAGGCTTTATTTTCAATTTTCTCTGTGTTGTGTCTCAATGTGACTATCCTTTCACATTTTTCTGACATTTGCTATAGGGTTACATCCTGGTTTTGTTCCAGCTTTGTGAGATTTCTAGTTCTGACTTCTGCGTCCTTTTCGGCAGTTAGTCCCTGTGTACAAATCAGGAATTTGAACATATCCGAACTTAATTTATCCAGGTTAAACTTCTCGCAATCCCTGTTTACACCAACAGCATATGTGATAAAGTCGATGTTTTCCTCTATGTTCACACACTTCCAACGTGTGCTGAACAACGAGTTTTTTTCACTGAAAATGTTACACAATATATCTATTGTGTCATTAAAATTCATGTCCGAAGGTTTTCTTGGAAGTACATAATTACTGTATCGTTCATGTTCTGTTGCCACCAGTTTTCTCAAGATTAAGCACGTTTTCATCTCGTCGTCCCAATCTTTACTTTCTTTCTCGAAGATTTTCTCATATCTTCTGTAGTATTCTTCGAAGGTAACTCCTTCGTCAGGTTCGTATTTGAACTTTGTTATGGAGTTTGCGACATCGTCTGGCGAGGATTCTTTTTCTCACTTTCCTCACGACTTCAGTAATTGCAGCATTGTTGCTGTAATATTATCTGTTATTGTTGTTGCTCTTGTAGTTGTGTCTGCTGCTGTTGTTGTTCTCTTAGCTGTTGTTACTGTTTTTGCAACTCGAGCAAACCTGCCAACAAAATTTCCATATTTTTACGCTTTTTCGTAAATTTCGTTCACCATCTTTGTGAGTTTGTTAACTCCTCTTCCAGTTTCTATTAACCCTACGTGAATTGGTTTATCCGCATCAAGTTTATCAATTCCTCGTAAGTTGTTTAAATATTCGTCGTGTTTATTAATTCCTCTTGAGTTTTTAAATCTTCATCGCATTTATTAATTCTTCGTGAGATGTTTAAATCCTCGTCGGGTTTATTAATTCTTCGCCAGTTGTTTAAATCCTCCTCGCCACTGTTATAATCTGTTATAATCCTTATAATGTTGGATTGTTATAACGCTCACTTTTTAGGATACCGTATACTTAAGTTAAAGCAACAAAGACACAACCATCTCTGTCTGCCTACTACATACTCTCTCATACATATTACATACTCTCTGTCTCCTACTCTCCTATTTATAGGGACACTTGTCAGGTGGCAGGGGTGTAGTATTATTATTAACTCCTTACAAAGATATCAATGCCTCAGTGCATCCTTTCAGATCACTTTTTTGTCAGCCATCTCCAAATGTTGATCTTGTCTTTTCCTTTGATTTCTCTAAGAGTTTTGCCCATGCTGTGGTTTCATTTTCCAGTTGTTTACTCTTTCTTCTTCATCTTGTTTCTTAAACGCCTGTGTGTACATCACATTTTCAACCAACCCAGACAGTTGTTCTTGTTGACAACACAGATCTTGCATCCTGTGAGACCTCTTCCACCCCTGTTTCTAGGCGCATACAGTCTGTCAGTATCGATTTTGGGGTGTAGTTCCTTGTTAATTACCATCACTTTTCTAGTTTCCCTGTCTAGTTCCTCAAACTCATTCTTTGTCAACCTAACTATAACTGCGCCGTATCGCAAGGAAACAGCCCATCTCTTCATTGTCTTGATTTTGTTTTTTCCATTTAGTCTGTTTCCCATAATTAACCTGGTTCTTCTGAGATAGTCTCGCTTGAAACTTTTTATTACTATTATTATTATCACCGAGTGAGAGAGCAGTGCATGTCATCAAAGTTATTATTATCATTACTGTTCTCATATACACTCAACAGATTAGACTGTTGGAAAAGAAAAGAATCCTACAACGAGTACCCTTAGATGCCAAGAACCCTCTAAGTATCCTAGATGTCCCTTATGACACTGCTTTCTGGAGCTGTGCTAAACTGGGTTTTATGTCTATTTACTCTGTCCATCTGTTCAGATCTTTAGATAGAGTTCCCAATGCACCTATAATTACATTTTACCCTCACTTTCCATTGTCTCTGTAATTCAATAGCCGGGTCCTGGCACTTAGCTATTTTTTCTATACTTCTCATATTAATTAATATTCGCATCATTTGGGATTGTAAAGTCTATTATCTGGTACTTTCTATTCTCTTTATCTACTACTACTACTACTACTACTACTACTACTACTACTACTACTACTACTACTACTACTACCAAATGAGTCCTTCTAACTTCTACTACTCTCAGTCTGAATGTTAAAGTCCCACAACGTCTTGTATTCATTGGGTCAAGGGGCATGCAACATCAACTATACAGTGTATGTAATGGTGCACCCTGTCCACTACCACTAGGTCCGGTTTGTTATGCTGTAGCACCTGATCTGTTTGGATTGGAAAATCTCAGAGGATTTTGTTCGTCTCCGACTCTGCCACTTCCTGCGGTTTGTGCTCATACCACGTCTTGCCTCTCTCTAGCCCTCACTTTTTGTAGTTTCCAATGAAGCACTTTCGCTACCTGGTTGTGTCACCACAACTTGTAGTAGTTTTGGGAATTTGTTCATGATATTGTCAATGGTTTCATCCACCCTATTGTAGATGCCGCACAGCGGGGATATTTGGTCATTCTTCAGGTTGACCTTCCAGCTCGTGGCCAGAGCTTGGTTCTGTGCTACCAGTATAATGTTCTCGGTCTCTTTTCTTAGGGTTCCTTTCATCAGCCAATCCCACCTATTCTTCCCAATAATTTATGTTGTGGTTACATGGAATTGATTGTGTAGTTCCTACTTGCGTAATTCTATTATTATCATCATTATTATTATTATTATTATTATTATTGCCTTTGCACAGTTTCTAACGCTGGAGATGTACTACAGTGTCAGCTGTTCACTACCAGCGAACTAAGGTAATACCACTTATTTTTCGAGCACCATCCGCAGTATTCCAGCGGTTCCAAGCAGTGCTGTTTTTTACTAGCTATTCCAAGGGCTCCGACAATTATTGGTACTACTACCACCTTTTTCGTCGACCACAACTGCTTTTCCTCTCAAGCTAACCTGTCATATCTCTCGACTTTTCTTTCTTCCTTTTCGCATACCTTGTTGTCAGCTGAACATGCTATATCCATGATCCAGCATCGTTTGCTTTCTTTCTCAATTAAGACTATGTTTGGCTTCCTATTCTCTATCTCATGGTCGCACCGAATCACAAAATCCCGTAGAATCTTTGCATTATCATTTACGATGATGCCTTCGGGTTTATGTTCGTACCACTCTTTTGCTCTGTCAAGTCCATACTTGTAAAGTGTCCAATGGAAATTTTTACTATATTGTCATGACGTCTCTTATATTCCTTCTGGTCAAGTGGCGTACACTGACTGGCAATATGTAATACGGTTTCACCATTTTGTCCACAGATTCTGCACTTATCACTTTCTAATGTGTTACCTACTCTGTATTTGATGTAATTCGTTCTTAGTGCTTGCTCTTGGGCAGCACAAATTAAAGCCTCCGTTTCCGGTGTTAAATTACTTTTGGTCATCCATAGTCATCTTGTTTGTCTTATCTTCAACATCCATACGAAATTGACCATGCATCTTTTTCTTTACCCACCTGTTTTTAGTTTCATTCATTCTCAAGAGCTTGTACAGTGCTTTATCTTTGCAATCTCAATCCTACACAAACAAGACCTTCTTACTTCCAATAATAATGGTTTTGTGGTATTTTTTAAATACCATGCTTTGCTACTTTCTTCTGCTCCAACCAGTCCTCTCCCCCCTCTTTTTCTTGGTACATACAGTCTGTCTGTGTCACTTTTGGGGTGGAGTATCCCATATCTAGTCAGCAACTTCCTTGTCTTTCTGTCTAAGCTGTTTAGTTCGTCTACTGCCCATGCGATTACCCCTGTTCCATATCTAAGGAGTGAAACCGCTCAATCTTAATCGGTCCTTTTAATTTTGACTTAAGGATCAGTCTCAGTTTGCGCAAATACTCTACCTTAAATTTTTCTGTCATTTCTTTCTCCATAAATTTATCCATTTTCAATATCTCCCAAGTACTTATAGCCCGTCTCCTCTATCTGCTTCATAACCTCCCCCGACGATATCGTTAGCCCGACCGTACATTTGATTTTGCGTCTCTTCAAGACTAACATACCACACTTTTTCAGTCCGAACTCCATCCTGATATCAGCACTGAAAGTATACACCGAATCAACGAGGGAACTTACTTGGAATTAATCTTTACCATAAAGATTGAGGTCATCTTTGAGGTCATTATTATTATTATTATTTTATGTTTGACTTTTGATTTGCATTTGTACAAGTTGGATCCAAGTCTCACCCAGAGACCTCAAGAGACAACAAGTTAGAAGTTCATGCTGGTGTTATGCCTAGGGTACCATATATTTCGATTTGTACATAGTGTTGTTCTAGAGAATGTCTATGAAACCATAAGAAAATTATGTGTTTGTTTTAAAATTTGAGATCACACAGACAGTATTTTACGTAGGATATGGGTAGTTCCCATGAGCACTATCTTTTGAACTTCAGCCATTTTGGGGTTTCCTGGTATCTGAGCTAGGTAGTAATCAGCCCGTTTCGCTGTCATTCCCAGGGCACCTATGACAATAGGTATTGTTTTCGTCTTCAGATTCCACATTTTGCTAATTTCTATTTCAAGATCTTTATATTTGCTCAGTTTTTGGTAGGTCTTGACAGATACGTTTATATCGATTGGGACAGTCATATCAATGAGGAGGCATGATTTTTGTCTGAAGTCTTTCAGTATGATGTCTGGCCTATTTGCGTCTATCTTTCTGTCAGTTTGAATGGTGAAGTTCCAGAGGAGTGCAATGTGATCATTTTCAAGTACTGGGGGTGGTTTGTGTTCCCACCAGTTTTTATCATGGGGCAAGTCCAGGTTTTTTCAAATTACCCAGTGAATATATTGTGCCGCTCTATCATGCCTATTGAGATACTTTATTATTATTATTATTATTATTATTATTATCATTATTATTATTATCATTATTATTAATTATTATCTTTATTATCATCATTGCCTTTGCACAGCTTCTAACGCCGGAGATGTATACAGTGTCTTGATTACTCCATATCTGACCCTCACAAAGTCGACTTTCATCAGCATCAGGGACTAATCTTTCACGTTTTTTTTTATCGTCATTAATCTTTTGATAA
>NC_068984.1:445796-453181 GCF_001194135.2 Octopus bimaculoides
GCATCAGGGACTAATCTTTCACGTTTTTTTTTATCGTCATTAATCTTTTGATAAAATCTTTTTTGGTCGGTTCTAAACAATTTGTTTTGCTGGTATTGCTTAATCCCTTGTTCAAACCTTAGCTTTGCTTTTATTATTATTGTTGTTTTTTTTTCTTCTTTCTTCAAATTTTCTTCCATTTCTCGCCGAGTGTTTTCCGTACACCTAGGGCAGAGAAGCTCATTGTATGCATTCCCAGTTTACACACGCAAATTCACAGGTAAAATATGTATTAAAAAATTAATAAATAAATTCATGAATGGATGTTGTTTTCACAGCGATAATGCTCTTCTCAGTACATGAGTCGTTCCAGTTAACATGATTTTTTGCACTTCCTTAAGGACGGTAGGCCTAGTATCATTTTCAAATAGGTTTCAGTACCTTTTTTTTTTATCATTCCTAGAGATCCTACAATCACTGGTATGGTAGTCGCCTTGAGGTGCCACATTTTTTCAATTTCTATGAGCAAGTCTTTATATTTACTGATCTTGTCAAATTCTTTCGCCGCTATATTATGATCAGAGGGAATACCATGTCAATTAATAAACACGTCTTTTTTGTCTGATCTTTTATAATAATATCCGGTTTATTAGCTTTTTTTAATTTTTGTCGGTATGTACGGGGAAGTCCCAGAGAATCGATACATTTTCTCCCTCAGTCACAGCTTCAGGATGGTGTTTATACCATTTGTCAGCGGTTTTGATTTTATAATGCTGACATATTGTCCAGTGTAAATACTGGCCGACTCTGTCATGTCTTGCTTTATATTCTACAGGTGCTAAGACTCTACACTCTGAGATTAGGTGGTCTGTAGTTTCAATCTCATCGTTACAGAATCGGCATTTTGGGTCAGCTCCATTTTTTTATCACATTGGCTTAGTAGTTCCGGGTTAATAGGCTTTGGTCTTGAGCAGCCAATATGAAACTTTCACTCTCTGCTTTTAGCCCTGAACTTCGTAACCACTGATGCGTGCGTTTCTGGTCGACATCAGCTTGTTTGCTACGAGCCACATACTTGCCATGCAGAGGTTTCTGTTCCCATCTGCTAGCTAATTTTTCATGTGCTTTTGTCTTTGCAATTAATTTTCTTTTCTTTGCAGCAGCAGTTGGCGCATTTCCTTCAACCTCATCAATCTGATAGATATCTAAGAGATCAGTAGCAAATTTTTTGCTCTCTTTCAGAATAGAGTGAAGATTTTTCGGTCTTTCGTGTTTTTCAACAAGTTTCAGCCCCCAATCGTTGGTTGTTTATTATTATTATTGTTATTATTATTATTATTATTGTTGTTGTTGTTGTTGTTATGTTGCAAGGTAGTGAACTGGCAGATTTGTTATTATGCCGCCGCACAAATTACTTAGTGGAATTTCTTCTGGACCTTTACGTTCCGAGTTCAGATGTGATCCCGAGATCGACTTCTTTGTGCATTATTTCGGGGTAGACAAAATAAGTACCAAGTGGGTCACTGGGGTCGATGTAAGTCCACTTACTCTCTTCTTTCAAAATTGCTAGTGCCAAAATCTGAAAGAACTGGGATCAGACAATCTCTGTCATCTGGGGTCCGCATCATCCGAAGTGCCTATTGTAGCTTACTCTCATTTATGACAGTAAGCTATCCTTACAGGACTATTCATTCCCTTATATATAGCAAAGTCATGTCACATCATAGAGGCGTTCTCACTGTTGATGCTACTGTGGTTCTTTCGTTGTTGTTGTTGGTGGTGCTTCTGTTGCTATTGTTCTAGTTGTTGTTGTGTCAACCTGGCCGGACTAGGTCCATGAACCAAATCATTGCAGGTGTGATCCTCCAGTTATTTTGTACTCTCGGAACATCCTGGGTTACATAATCACTACTAAAACGGTCACTGGTCTTTAGAGCTAGCTGGAGTCATGTGACTTTCTCTCAGGTTATCCTCCAACCTACTCATCTATCCTCTTTTCATCGTTCTCCCGCTAGGTTTCACTCTAATCACTACAGTAAAGGCTGTGGGCTAGGTTTCACTCTAATCACTACAGTAAAGGCTGTGGGCTAGGTTTCACTCTAATCACTACAGTAAAGGCTGTGGGCTCTGCCCCTCCCTTCAGACCCAAGAATACATGATCCAATGAGTATTCTGTAATATTGTAAGGTAATTTGAGAGCCCATGAGGTGGCAGTTTAGCGTATGACAGGAATGGTAATACACCTTTGATTAGTATCACGTATTTTGTTAATACAACATCAACTTTCCGGATACTGACAGTTCGGTACCTCTTGTGATCCGCACTAATTTTCATTAATGTGTGGTTACTTGCGTTTCCTTTAGTTAATTAAGTAATTTATTATTTGCTTAATTCAAGGTGTTTCGACCAAGGTGACCCTCCTTTCTTCGGAATAAGTAAATGATTCGGAAAGGCTTTGGATTTCCGGAAAATCGACATTGTACTAGTGTTTGATTTGGAGTGGCCGGCTCTAATCTCTCGACCACAACCGTGGGAAGGTAAGTAAGCCAAAGACTAACACAGACAACCCAGTAATGACATGCTGAGGTTTTCATCCGGCAATAGAGCAATAATAGTGGAAAGAAAATGGAGTTTAAATGTAGTTTTTATTAAATTATCTGCAACAACACTTAGTTTAATGTATATTGCCTAATTTGGCTGCTTTTATAAATTGATTTCAATACTTTACATTTGAGAGTTCCAATTAATCACAGACGTGTTTTTAAAGCTCATTGGCGTACGCTAGACTTGGCACAGAACGTAGAGAGTCGCTCTAATGACTTAATAGCGTTTTGTTTTAGCACCATTAAATTTAAATATTACTACAGACTACAGGAATGTTTTAATGCCACACAACATGGCGAATGAAATATGTGTTTGTTGGTGTTGTGGGGTTTAGCCCAATGTCATCTCTGACTGAGTACGGTTTAAAATATCCTAGAGAAGGGGATGTTATAAGATATGATAGTAGTGGGGGTAGTTGAGAATACAGTAGCAGTAGTGGTAATAGTTTAGACTAAGGTAGTGGTGAAGTTACTTTTGCAGTGGTATTGGTGGTTTAGAAAATGATAATAATTTAAGACTTAGTAGAAGGGGAGTTTATTTTAGGCAGTGGTGATAGTTTGGGATATGGTAGTGGTAGTTGAAGCATGGTAGGAGTGGTTGTTTATGATATAGTAGGGAAGGTAGATCTTGTTATTGATTAGTTATCCTACCTGTATGTTAAAGTCGGAGAAGCAAGTTATGGAGAGGGTTTATTAAAAACAGCTTTAACCAGCTATCATAATAATATTTGTTGCCCCCGTTTTAGGGCTTAGCATCCATCTTCTTTACCCACTATTCTTAGGTGAGTCGTTGGGGAGGCGCCTCTTCCATAGGGAACTCCCTGAAGCAACTGTCATTATGCTTTCCAGGTGGATTCAAATATCTTGTTCCTTCTCTACCTCTAAGTCTCCTGTTGGTTGGCTCGACTTGAAGAATTTATCATGCGATTCTCTCCTGCGACATTCTAATCGCATGTCTGTTAGTACCGGAGCCGTGACCTCCCGATGCAAAGAAGGAGCGGCGAGCTCTGGAGAGACACTTTGATCTCTGCTCTACTCATCCTGTAGAGTAACGTCACTCCAGAGATCCTTTAGAGGAACCTCAATCCGACTGCTTGTCTGCGCGATCTCGTACTCTTTCAGTCATTATCCAACATTCATGACCAGAGGTGAGGATATGCACGAAAAGCGAGCAAAAAATCATGAGTTCGGCTTTTTTTTTTTTATAGCAAATTCACCAATTCTGGGGATCGAATGCCGGTGCTGGCACAGCAATGTGCCAGAACATGCAATTCAAGTTTCCAATTCTTCAACTTCCTGCTTCCCGTCACAGGGAAATATAATTCCGTCGTGCTGTTCTCTTTGGCTTTGCCCTCGTCAACAAATGTGGATTCATCTTATACAGACTCTATTTGAGTTGCTAAGATGGCCGGCAACAATTTCCTGCGGAAATAAAACAGATTCATATCGAGGTTGTGATCACTTTCTGCTTTATATTATTAAATTCTTTTATTTTTACTGAGCGAATGATGATAATCTTTTTTTCTAAAGATTTAATTTTTTAACGAAATTTTGAAGAATAAATTTGAAAAATAATGGAATTGAATGAATTGAATAGCCAAGATATTTTTGTTTGTTTTTCAGTTTTTTTCTTTTACATTTTGTAAAGAAAATAAATCGTTAGAAAAAAATGTTATCTTCATTTGTTTTATAAAAATATGAGAAGTACATAATGAACACTCTCACCAAAAAGAAATAATAATTTTAACTATATTTCCGGAATTCTATATTTGTTGTCATACTTTCATTATTCTTTTAGAGATGAACACTATCTATCTATCTATCTATCTATCTATCTATCTATCTATCTATCTATCTATCTCTATCTACCTGTCTGTCTGTCTGTCTGTCTGTATAGACACACAAAAACCCACAGCCATGTACCCTGTCACTATTTTATTGAGACGCTACTTGATCAAATTAATTTGAAAAGTGAAAAGAAAAATGGCGAATATTGATAAAAATGAATGAAAAATTTCATAAAAGCCTCTAAAATAGAAGAAAGCCAGTATCGCTGATTGAACTATTGATCTTATATTTTTATTCATTTGAATTATGCAAGATTAAATGAGGGATACGTTCTCTTCCTTTTCTTTTTTCCCTTCAAATCAGGGTTTTGTTGAGTTCCAAAAATAAATAAATAAATAAAATTTTAAAAATGAGAAAGATAAGAACGAAATGAATAAGAATACTTAAAAATAAAATTAAAATGTTCAGCGGTCTGAGTAAAATATTTTTCAAATATTTTATTAACCAGAACTAGACTCTTGAGTGGGGAAGGTTGTACAGTTGATCTGGAGAACGAGAGAGAGAGGGGGAGAGAGAGAAAGAAAGAAAGAGAGTTAGAAAGTGAGAGAGAGAAAGTGAGAAGGGAGGATTACGAAGGCGAAAGAGAGGGAGAGAGAAACCAAGAAAGGTGGCTGACAAATGACAAAAGACAGAGTAAAGATAAATATAAAAAAAAAAGAAAAAAGAAAAAATTTTTAAAAGAATATTTATGTATCTTACTTGAAATAACATTTGTTAAAAGCAAGATTTTATATTTGCACACATTTGACAGGGAGTGTTGACACTGGAAACTGTGAAATATTGGTTTTGTATCAAGAACTTTTGATACAATGACAATGAGCTTTGGCATCAGGACTGAGACCATATGTGTTGGACATTATAACAATGACGGTGACTTGTGAAGGAAGAGTGGAAATTTTGCTGTGTGACATTCAGCAAGATCGTTTGGAACCAAAAGCCATTGGCAGAGACAGCAAATGATGACTCGTACAATGGGAAAAAGGCAAATAGTCAAGGAACTCTTAAATGACAATAAAAAAAAAGGGAGTAAGAATGATGACATTATACATGTATGATACAATGTCTTAAGAATTTCACCCTGAAACGGTAAATATCAAAAATGATTGTCAATCAGTTCCAAGACAAGGAATGTTAGCAGTGATTGTTACCAACTTTTTAAGACTGAAGTTTTAATTTTGACTTCTTCCGGTGTCGGCTGTTGTTTAATATATATCAATATTAAGTTATTTTAAAGACTATAACTGAATAAAAAAAAAAAGACTTAATCATACACTAGTTTGTAATCTTTTACAATCATACCTGTGTTATCGTGGGGTCTTATGCTTTTATCGGAAATCACTAAGATATGTTTTATTCGGTGACGCTTATAAAACGAATTTTGCAAAAATACAAAGGATTTCTTTTTGAGACAGAATAGAAATTCAATATTAACAGTGTTACATACGACTACACACACATGCGCACGCACACGCACACGCACATATACACCCAGACGAACATATATTCTCTAATATTGGAATGATCGCTAAATCACCACGTAAACATTAGATAATTTCTATGTAAATATTAGAAATAAAATGTACATTATATATATATATATATATGTATATATATAGATATGAGTGTGTGTGTGTGTGTGTGTGTGTGTGTGTGTGTGTGTGTGTGTATGTATGTATGTATATGCATGCATGCATGTATGTATGTATATGTGTGTATGTATGTCTGTTTGTATGTATGTAAATATAAAACGAACGAATTCGTGTCTTTAATAACACGTACTTCAAAGAAACGCTTTTACTTGCTACACGCTTGCAGATAGGCTTTGAGGCACACACGCACACGCGCGCGCGCGCGCACACACACACACACACACACACACACACACACACACACACGTATGTATGTATATCTATATCAATATCTATCTGTCTATATACATATATGTATGTTTGTGTATATATATATATATACATACATACACCCAAATGTGTATATACACCCATATACATATACACACACCCAAATGTGACACAATAAATCCTTTGTATCAATATATAATTTAATAGTTTACATCTCTTGTGTTAGGAGCCAACAGAAACTAGTAATATGGATAGACATGGCGTCTTGATCGCAAATATATTTAGTTCCATAACAAAATACTAACCTGGCTTAATAATTCCAAGATGTTACTCTTGAACGCTAGATGTTAAAATAAAAGACAGATCTAATCTCGTATAAGCTCCGTTCTATATTAATACTATCAGACAATCATTGCCACATACAGGTAATATGTCTCACTGAATCATACTTCGTATTCCTACAAATAATCAATGATTATTGTGTTGAGAGGTAGCCGATTGCCGTGTCCTAGTATAAACTGATCCAATATTTTGTCCTGTTGCCGTCAATGTCGACATGGCCGAACACATTGTATTGCCTCAAACTTTTCTGCCAAACTCAGTGTCATTCTGACCGGATTAAAATTGAGGAACAATATCAAAATACTTATATCAAATGGAAAAAAGAAATGAAGGCAAAAAGAAAATAAATATATATATATATGTATGTATGTATATATATATATATATATATATATATATATATATATATCGCCAACGCAGGCATGTGATCAAACTGAAAAGATGGCGTTATTAACGAGTTAACAATTGAAATATTCGTTAAATTATACACACAGAAGTACAGACATTCATATCTATGTATTTGCATGTATGTATGTCTATATAAATATATATATATACATATATACGTATACATACACACGCATATATATATATACAGACACATATATATACATATCATCACTAATATAGATATTAACATAAGTATACATGCATGTATGCTAATGTATGCACACACACACACACACACACATATGTGTGTGTGTATATATCTGTATGCATGAATTTACACAAGCGTCTATTTATATTATTTGTA
>NC_068984.1:457192-458175 GCF_001194135.2 Octopus bimaculoides
ATATATATACACTAATACATACATACATACATGCATGCATATATATATTATCTATATATATACACTAATACATACATACATACATGCATGCATATATATATTATCTATATATATACACTAATACATACATACATACATGCATGCATATATATATATTATATATATATATACACTAATACATGCATGCATGCATATATATATATATATATATATGTGTGTGGATATAACGTTAATAGCTATTATGTATATATATAAATGAATAAGTGAGAAAACAGTTGAATGCCTGAGTAACATTGCTTCACATTTGACGCTTCGATGAAGCAAAAGGTGTTATTGCGGTACTCAACTAAGAGTCCACTTCATCTATAGCAGAAACAGCTGTAAGGTAATGACGTTCATAAGATAATCGCTTATTATTTTATTTGTTTGTCATCTTATCATCTTATGTTATTATTACCGCCCTGTACTCGACTGCATGTTGAGTTCTGAAGCATATCTATGTTGAGTTCTACACCAGGTTATTAGTGACGAAATGCCTAAGCCATATATATATATATATAGACATGTAGCAGGTTTGCTCACGGGCTTCTCATAGGTTCTATAAATAGACATTCACACCCGAAAAGGAATAAGTTTTCACTTAAAATCTGCATTATGTAAATTGTATATGGAAGAGGGAAAGCATTTTTAACTATTTTTATTGTTTGTAAATGTTGAAAGTACAAATATTATTTTTGTTATTGTTAGATGACAAATATTTATAATGTAAATATTTCGTAAGAATTTGTGAATAGTGAGCGAATCGATTGATTTGGTATGTATTGAGATAATGTGGTAAATACAAGTTGATGAACAAAACCAAACACACATTTACACACACACACACACACACACACACACACACACACACACACACACATATTATGTATAAGTATGTATGTTTGCATGTATATATATATATATATATATATATATATATATAT
>NC_068984.1:458251-468194 GCF_001194135.2 Octopus bimaculoides
TATATATATATATATATATATATATATATATATTCATATATATATGTGTGTGTGTATGTACACACATATATATATATATATATATAAGATGAGAGGAAAAAAGCAAATGTTAGCCTTCTTCAAGGTTGATCACACACCTGTTGGCTTAAGCGACCAAATCGATAAGTTATGAAGTGGTAAATACATTAAAAAGCAAAGAATTGAAAAGATTAAATTGAAGTTGCAAGGAGAAGAGAAGTTTCTGTTTTTGAAACAACCACGTCATTGTTTTGGAATGATTTATCTTTTTATATAGAAATAAATATATATATTGTAAAGATCAGCACAGAAACACACACGCACGCACGCCCAACATACACACACACACATGCACACACATATGTATGTCTGTATATACATCCCTATAAACGAATGTACATGCATACATACACAGTGATAAGTCTATTGATATATTCATGCACACTCACATATATGTATATAATTACATATATACACACACACACCACATAAGGAATTAGGTTTATTTAAATTATATTTATTTTCTATTATAAAAAAAGATCGATTTTGGCTCTTTAAATTGTCAAAATACTTGATAATTGTCTGTTAGTTCGGCGCTTAGATGTCTTCGTATCTCGTCCTTCGTTCTCATTTGGCATATGAAAGTTGGACGAAAATATATCTAACGTCTTGTCTAGTGTATAACATAACACCAGTGACGAGACACGAACTCACAGTGCTTCAGCCACAAAAGTCAACACCTTTGTACACTTGGCCATTGTAAATGATTAAGAATGCTACAGACCAACCGGATCTGTTTGTTGGTTGTGAGTGAGATTATCTTTGATTTATGATTCACTGTCTAAAGGCAATTGTATTAGTTATCTTCAAAATTGCCATCAAATGTTCACATGCTTCCATTGTTATTGATACAATTGATGGTTTGTTAATGAATTTGAACACGCATCCAATGTGTTTATTAACATATCAATAAATGAACTATAGAAGCAAGGTGATATAAAACCGTACATTCGCAAAGTTTCCACAAAGAACTGATTTAAGCCTCGTTACCTTGAGCTCTTCAATAAGACTCAGGTGACCTCCCCAACAAATTCACTTACTGTTGCTTTGCCAGGCTGGCTACGGGTGCCATCTTTCATTTCATAATTTTCTTACTTTCAGTTCATAATTGTACGTAATCGATGTATATATATATATATATATTTTGTTACCCTCATATAAATTTAATATACGACGCAAGGATGACGTTATTTAGTAAATGGTGGAAGTGGTAGTTGAGGACATGTTTCCATAAACACACAAGAAGGATGGTATTTAAGGGAATTTAATTATTCAGAATGATCTTGGAAAAATAGGTACACTCACACATACACACATACATACACATACCGACATAGTGAATACATATATGGTATATATTGTAACATATATGTAACTATTCATACGCATCGAGTCAGCCTTATCTGCATGTAACTTATACAGTAGATAATTTAGTAGAATAAATAAGATGCATGTAAACATTAAGAAAGCCACAGACACACGCACACACATCTACTGCCAGGTTTAATAAAATTAATGATGATGATAATAATAATAATAACAATAATAATAATAAGAATAATAATACATCTAACAATATATAGATGGAACATAACTACATGAGCACATACACAAACATATTCGCATACAGAAATTAAATATTCTTTTATTTGAAAAATGTCCGATATATTTAAAAAAAACACAAGACTTCCAAAGCTATTTAATAAGATGGTTTTTTGTTTTGTTTTCTGAAAATCGCAAATTTGTTGCTGAAAAAAACAACAACAACAACAGAAAACAACAGAAAACAAGAGAACTGACGAGATTCTGCTGCGTTGTTTCAATTATTTTCATTTTGCATTTTAATTCTTTAGCTTTATATATTTTAAAATTTTATGTTGACATAATTTACATAATCGGCCTTGATTTCTCAAATTTGTGATAAAATATTTGGTTGCAAGACAGAAAGAGAAAAAAAACCCCCAACAAAAAGAAACTAAATAAGAACAAAAATGTCCCCATCACCAAAAAAACAAAAAACAAAACAAAAACAAAGACCATAACAAAACAAACCATTGGAAGTCATTGCTTTTACAAATGTTTCACTTTAAAATACATTATGGTGTGAATAAATTTTGCACAATTTTGCCATAATTGTTAAATCACACACACACACACACACACACACACGCAGACACACACACACACACACACACACGCACACAAACAAACACTCACACATATGTACGTATATATATAAGTATGTATGGCATTCTGAGTTTCTCCTTGCAACTTCTAAAAATGTCCAGTAATCGTTAGCGGCGTGAGAAAGGCACACCCCGCCAATTCATATATATTTATACACTACAAAGCTATTCAAATTAGCTCTGCTAATAAACAGGTTGAAAAAATAAGGAAGAAAGGAAAAAATCGTCTGACAAATGACTTGAATTATGTCAATGAAAACAGTATATATTTTTCTCTTTTTGTGTTTTCCCTTCCTTCGAGAGTGCATCACAAGAAAGATAATTAAAAGAAGCAAAGGAAATGAATAGAAAAAATATCAATAAAGGAAAAAAGAGAGCACTACTGAATTTTGAAAATATCATCAGCAGTGTCGTGTGCTGTAGTTCTTTCTTCGAAAATCTTTTGTTTAGGGTGCCAGGGCATGACTTTTACAACTGGGACTTAGAAAGCCAGACAGAAATAAGCATTGACTGGAATAGTTGTTGTCTCCAACTCGACAACACGAACGTTGAGGAAGTATCAGTCAATGGCAAAACTCGAAAGACCAGCTTACTTATCTTCATTTCGTACCGGTCTTCAGAGTTCTCACTGAAAGACCCTTTCTTAATTTCGGTAAATGGAACTAGTTTGTGTATCGTAGTCACGTTACGTACCCATAAGTTCAATGCTTAGAGCATTAAAGAAAAATACCAAAAATCAAACAAAAAACAAAAACGAAAACGACAAAGTGTCTTACTCTGTGTCTCCAGAATTCGAGTTTTGCCATTGTTCATACTTCTCAATGCCAGCTGGATTCTAGAAGATTCCTTCAAAGCACGTTCTCTTAAGGAATTACCAAAATCACTTTATTATTTAATGTAGTTCTTGTTGTGTCCATACTGTCAGTCATTAAATTATATAAAACGATCTTAAAATCAGGAGCAGTTGATTATTATTGTTATTATTATTGTTATTATTATTGTTGTTTCTTTTTACTTCAGGTTCTGTTGGAACTCCTGGAGTCTTGCATGCGCAGCGGGCTTGTTGCCTGCTGCCTACAATGCCATGCTATCTATTCTTTTTAACTATCTATTACTTTCCTGATTTATCATCACTAAATAATAAATAAAATAAAGAAATTATTATTATTATTATTATGAGTAGTAGTAGTAGTAGTAGTAGTATTGTTGTTTTTTGCTGTTGGTTGCTATTATTATTGTTATCGTTGCCCTTAAGGCAAATATAAGAACTAATTATTATTAGTAGCATTCACTGGCTGATGACGATACTGCGTTTGACAAAAATGTCCAGTGGTATTTAATTATTACCTTTGAGTTGTGTGTTCAAATCTCACCAGTGCCGACTTTACCTTTCCTCCATCCGTGTATAGGACACCCGCCCCACCAAATATAAACCCCAGTAATATACGGGAAGAGAGTTGATTGAATACTCTTGTCCCTATAAATTTGTGTGACCCTATGCCTAGTTAGTATTACATATTGCGTTATAATGAATTGTTCCTTTCATTTACGCAACAAATATATATATATATATATAAATGATAATAATATTCATTATTATACCTATTATTGTAGTAACTCTTGGAATAGCTGTTGTTGGTGTATCTCAAATATCCTGATAACTACCAAAGTTTAGTTGGACTATAACAGTTTTATTGTTACAAATCTACGCAAAGATACGGTAAAAACTATCCTTTGCTGAAGATATCTAATAAGAATCAAAAATGTGCGCTAGTATCGTTCTTTCCTTCACTGCTTATTTTCGACGCTCATTCAATAGAGATCTAGACGGAAATACGAAAGTATCACCAATACTTGTTTTGAGAACATTTGAGCGCTAATCCGATGTTTATTTCTCCACAGTTAAGAGACTTGTTTCATTAAAATATTCTTGTGTGACACTTTACATGGGGAACTATGTAACTTAAAGATAGTTACGCTAATATGATACACACACACACATACATACAAATATCAATAACAATGATTATATACATGCACACTTACACACATACATAAATATACTATATGTACGTATAATATCTACATAAATGCATATATATATATATATGTACATATATATATATATATATCTTATATATAGTGATGTATATATATTTAATGTATAAATACATATATATATATATATATATATATATGTACATGCACACATACATACACACTCACACGCACACATAGTAATTAGACACATGACCCTTACAAAGCACGTTCTAATACGTCTAATCAAAAAGTTCATTCAGTGAAAGTACTCTAGAACTAACTAGAAAGTAGGTGGGGCTATGATCAATGTCATTGTAAAATGATGTACCTTCATATTGGCGTGTGTGTGTGTGTGTGTGTGTGTGTGAATGCATGTGGGATGTACATGTATGTATACATGTCTGGGTACGTGCTTATATTATTTCTAATGTATACTCATGTTATTGCGCTATAAATACTTTCTTCGTATTCCACACCACCTTTTATTATTATTATTATTATTATTATTAATTAATACTTTAAAAAAAATTCATTATTCTTATTAAATGTTACTTAATGTGATTTCCCTTGGTTGAAATGTTTTCATTGAGGTTTAAAAAATAAGTTATATTTATATGTCTGCCTTATCACCATCATTTTACCATTCCATAATAATAATAATTGTTGTTATTATTTTTCCTGTCTTTTTTATTATTCCACCTAACACGTGATTAATAATTCTTAAGATTTTTGGTAATCATATGGAAGACATACAAGTAGCATTCTGGACATCTATCTATCTATCTATCTATCTATCTGTCTATCTTCCTGTCTATCTATCTATCTGTCTATCTATCTATCTTCCTGTCTATCTATCCATCTGTGTGTGTGTCTGTCTATCTGTCTGTTAAGCAGTTTATCCATCCATCTATCTGTCTGTCTGTCTATCAAGCAGTTTATCTATCTATCCATCTATCTGTCTGTCTTTCTCGTCTGTCTGTCTTTCTCGTCTGTCTGTCTTTCTCGTCTGTCTGTCTTTCTCGTCTGTCTGTCTGCCTGACTGATTTGCTTGTATGTATGCTTACATCTGTATGTATGTTTTTCTGTCTCTATGTACGTGTGTGTTTGCTTGTGTGTGTATGTATTCGTTTATATAATTAAATGGGTACCATATTTATTATTGATTTTTCTAAAAGTAAATATAGAAACAAACAAACAAACAAACAACTTAAGAGAACAGCAGAATCTCTCCTAATCCAGAGTAACAACTTGAAGAGTTCACACGTCAAGGGAGAGAATGAGAGGAAATTTAAAATAATATAAAAATGGTCATTGAGAATCAAGCAGTGAAGCACGGATCCACCCACATAATACCATGAATCTCTTTGGTATGTTTATATTTAATAACTTACTCCTAATGGAGTTTTGTTTTTCTCTCTCTCCCATATCGAAAAAAAACCCATCAAACTTTGTTCAAATTCAAATATGTAAAAATTCTTGTATTTCCAAAATGTACTCCTTTGATCAGTGATAGCTTTCGTATAAATTTTTAAAGAATGATTTTTTGTCAGTTCTTGTTCTTCGTGTTCTTCTTCACCAATTCTAGGTTATTGGAATGGCTTGTGTTTAATTCCAATCTCTTAAGAGGACTGAAAAATTGTGGGTCCAACCGCTTTTATCTGTTTTTCGTTTCACCTTTCAATTTATGTTGTTTATGAAAAATATAACTTAGTTACCGTATTTTGTTGCTGTTTCTTATTTCAAATCCAATCTTTTTGTTTATGTCACTTGCTATGGGTGTGTGTGTTGTGTGTGTGTATTTGTATGCATGCATGCAGGATCTGCAGGCTTGTGTATATGGGAGTTCATACATGTATGTGTGTTTATATACACATATGTACATATATATTTTATAGACATATACGTGTGTATAAATACGTATATATATGTGTGTGTGTGAGTGTGCACCTCTGTGTGTATGTGTGCGCGCGCATGTATTAATGGTTACTTTTTCTTCCCTTTCGCTTGCTAATGTTTTGTTAATATTTTGTTAGTATTAAGAAATATTCCAATATTTCTTATATTTAAATCTTCATGAACGGTTAAAGATAACTTTGTTAACTCTTTTCGCCCTTTTCATGATTTTTCAGATTTCAGATCGTTTCACCTGTATTTTCGTGCAGTTTCGTTATATCTTACGCTAGTAATTGTCAGATATTCATACACATATCAATATATATGCATTTTAATATCTGTATGCATATAAAAAACATGTGTATGTACTTTCATAGATGTATGCATGTAAATTAGACGCATACACATGCGTTGTTGGTATATATATGATCATAATTATCTATCTAAATTATCTATATCTAATAATTATCTTTCTAATATTTAAGTACTTGTACATTACAAAGTGTGTGTGTATATATATATATATATACTCACATACATACACACACACACGTGTGTATGTGTATGAGTGTGTGTGTATTATATATGTAGTACTTTGATGAAGAACCTATTTCTGTCAACTCGTTTCTATGTATGCAGAGCCCGGAAGACATACATTGTATCCGTGTATGTGAATTTATAGATATTTATGTGTATGCATCCCGCTTGTTTAAACCTATTGGGGTATGTTTATTCGTGATACTTCTCTTTCTGCTGTTTCGTCATTCCAGCATTTTGCACATTTTAAAGAAATCCTTGGTAATTAGCCCCAGAGTAGGAGAATCTATTCATATAATAGATTCACGGTTTACCGGTTCCAAAAGTCCTGATTTTTCTTCAAGACTTTCGTCGATACTAGCCACACTATCGCTACCACACATGTGCATCTCAATTTCTGCAAGTCGATGTTCTACATCCCACTGTTGTTGATTCAGTTTTACCGTCATGGCGGCATTTTCACTTTCCAAACAATTGAGTCGTTCTCGAAGACTAGAAATTTCTTGCAGAAGAAGATCATGAGACATATCTCGTGGTGACGTGAGGCTTCCGGTAAAACTGCCAGTAACACTGCTGCCAGGCAGTGGACTTAATTGAATGCTCGGTGCTTGTCCCGGATACGGGCTGACCGAAAGTGGTGGAGGGAATGGTGACAACGGTGGACAAAGATTGGTCTGTGAAGAAGGAATACTTCCAGCAACAGACCGAGAAAATGTTGGTGTGGAGGGAGAATAGTTTGAGGCACAAAACGGCGTGAAATACGTCGATACCTGGGGGGTGGTGTTCACGGTGAAAGAAGTGGGTTGTAGACAGAAAGGAGTAATTTGCTGATGGTAAGGATGAGTTGAAACAGGTGAGGGTACCACACGCGGAGGGGTACCAATCGACATTTCAGGAAGCAAAGTTTGCATGGTCTGTGTTTGTGACTGTTCTGTGTGACTTCCGTAAAGTAAGTGGGGTGATGTTGGCGGTGAAAATACTGACCGTGAGTTATCAGTACATAGAGGCGACTTCATTGGTGATGAGTTCACTGCTATCATAGAACTTATACTTGATATTGTCAATGATGTAGCCAGAGTACATATACTGCTGGTGTCCTCGTGAAACTCTTTCGACATGGTCTCTTCCTGTATTCTGACAACTTCATTAACATGACCGTTGCTGGTTTCAGGGCCAGCAGCCATGTCACTTTTTCGGGTCTCATCGCCATTATCACTCCTACCAGAGTTAGAATGGATACTACCAACACGGCTGGGTGCAGATGAATTCTGGGTTTTTGGTAACCCGGCTGGAAGTGTATGGTGCCGATGCATTGTCATCACATCGACGGGTACTTGCCCCAGGGACTCCACCAGCCCCGGCGTGCTTTTGCTTCTAGCCAATGCAGCTGAAAAAGAGAAAAAATAATTTAGACATATAAAGGATGAAAATCGTGTGTGTGTGTACAAATACATATAAGCGCACACACACACACACACACACACACACACACACACACACACATATTTATAGGTACAAAGTAAATAGACATGTTCAAATGATTTACATAAAATAGTTCAGTGAGAGAGACTTGATGCTAAAATGTGGGTTTGGTTGATGTGATGTGCAGAATCAGCTGCAAGAATTCATGTCATGAAAACGTGCTTTTAAGGTAACAAACCCTATCACAAGGGATGTCGATCAAACACACACACACACACACACACACATGTGATGTTCACAATTGTGATCAAACATAAAACAGGATTAAAAAATTACGATTCAAATAAGTTAAATTGAAGCAGAAGTGGACAATTAACATTAATAGAAAAAAACCCAACATATATACATACATAGAAACAAACACAGACAAATTCATACAAGCACACGCATACACACACATGCACATACACACACATACAAATCCTTGATGCTGCAACACATACACATGCAAGCTGAGCGTTTGGCAGCTCCAGTGGACACGTCCTTCACTCGGAAGTATGACCTGAACACACTTGCCCTTATTGTGTATGGATAAATACTCCCTGGGTTCCCCCAGTTTTGACCCACCAAAATGATAATCTTTTACAGCAGCAGCAGCAGCAGCAGCAGCAGCAGCAATGTGAAATGAAGTGCCCCACTGAAAGATTCAATGTACCACTCGGTCCAGGAATCGAGCCGACAACCTTTCGATCATGAGCTCAACACTAAGCACTTCCATGTCCACGATATTCAAATGATTACTTGCGATTAGGAAACGCTATGAGCTGACTCGGTGTACTTACAGCCATTTTGTCTCCAGCGAGAAATGTTCTCCATGACAAAATTCACTGATCGGATTAGTTACGGGTTCGAATATACCTCAAGCATATTCTACGCTTCTTCTTCCTTGGTCTTTGATTTCAAATTCCAACTTCTAATCGTGCCAAGATTTATTTAGAAGTGATTATTTCCCTTACAATAACTGGCCATAAACATTTGTAGATAGGAACACAACTTTGTAAGACTAGAAGAGATAAGTTGCTTGGTTTGTAAAGATCAAACCTGAATGAAGGTGTTGATTAGGGCTTCGGGCTCTGCAGAGAGAGATTATTGTTGAAGGTTAGTTGTCGTTTAGTACAAGCTTAATCCTAATTGAGTCAACCTATGATTTAAAGATGGACCAACCACGGCTATCCAAACTTCTCCAGTTCATTGATAAACATACTCAGTATCTCTTTAAAGTCAAGACAACACAGAGCACACGTTTCCCGATCGAAGGTATTGCTGCCATTGTTGTTGTCGTAGTTGATGTTGATAAAGAGAGAGTGGGAGTGAAAGAGGAGAGAGGGAAGGAATAGGAATTGGATACTGCTTGCAATAGAGGCATAAAGAAATATTAAGAGAAAGAAGCGAGCGACAAAGTTGATTATTAAAAAGCAATGAAAGGTTATAAAAAAAAAAAAAGAATAGCAGTAACATTTTAAAATGCAACTTTGAAATTAAAAACAAACGAATCAATTAAGGGAAAAGTGAAACGTATCAATAGACATTTGTATTTGGTTTCATTTCAAAATGTCACAACACAATTATTGACTAAGCAAAGACATAGCTGTGTGGCAAGAAGTTTGCTAGTCAACCATGTGGTTCCCCGTTGGATCTGCTGCGTGGAAACGGGAGGAAGAACCGTCCAATATAGCTTCGAGTCGACTGTGTAAGAGTCCATCTTAAGCAAGCACCCCCCCCCCCCC
>NC_068984.1:468204-473822 GCF_001194135.2 Octopus bimaculoides
TCCATATTGAATTTTCATGGGTATAGAAAATGTTTAAATATCTGAAGGAGGGGGGCGCATCCTACGCCCACTAAACTTAAATGATGTGGAATTGGCTTAAACTGTTATTGAACACACATCACCAGTAAAATGCGAATGATGCTGTTTTCCTCATTGCTGCTGATCCGATTCCACCTCTTCCCCCCTCCCTCACTGAACTACGTCTAATCTACTAAGAGTCATTCTAAGGTTTTTTGTAAAACTGTATTACGACAGCAGAAGCCTACGTGCAATTCTCATACTGACGATACACACGCACACATATTTATGTGTGTGTGTGTGTGTGTGTGGAGGTGCGTGGCTCAGTGGTTACAGTAGTCGGCTCACGATCGTGAGGCCATGATTTCGATTCCCGGCTGCGGGTTGTGTCCCTGAGCAAGATATTTTACTTTGCGATGCTCCAGTCCATTCAGCTGATAAAAATGAGTTGTACCTGTAATTCACGAGGGACCAGCTTTGTCACATACAGTATGACGCTGAATCTACCAGAGAATTACGTTAAATGTATACGTGTCTGTGGAGTACTCAGTCACTTGCACGTTCATTTCATGAACAGTCTGTTCCTTTGATCGGATCAACTGGAACACTCGTCATCGTAACCGACAGTTCCCGGCTTGGGTGTGTGGTAAGAAGTTTGCTTCACAACAACAAGGTTCCGGGTTCAGTCCTACTGTGTGATATCTTGAGCAAGTGTCTTTTACTATAGCCCCGGGTCGATGAAACCTTTATATATATATATATATATATATATATATATATATATATATATATATAATGTGTGTGTGTGTGTGTGTGTGCGTAAGTGTGTGCTTGGCTCCCACCACCGCCTGACAACTGCTGTTCATATTTTACAACCCTGTAACTTAGCGTGTCGGCAAAATGAACCGACTGAATAAGTACCAGGCTTACAAAAGTAACAGGGTCGATTCATTCGACTAAAAACTCTTGAAGGCGCTGCTCCAATTGTTTACTCTTTCTTCGTCATCTTGTTTCTTAACCTTTTTCTGGATGCATCAGATTTTCTGTAGGTATTATACTGTTAATTCTAACAGCGGCAAACAAGGATTCACTCTGCTGTTTGATGTACCATTCCAGACTTGTTCTCGTTGACAACACAGATCTTGCATCCCCTGGAACCTCTTCCTCTGCTGTCCCTTGGCACACACAGTCTGTCAGTATCACTTTTGGGGTGTAGTTCCAAGCTGTCATCACTTTTCTGGTTTTCCTCTCCATTTCCTCAAGTTCGTTCTTTGCCCACCTAACAACACCTGCATTATATTGCATTCAGGAAACAGCCCATGTACTCATTGCCCTGATTTTGTTTTTCCCATTGAGCCTATTTCTCATAATTACCCTGCTTTCTCTTACGCGCACATGATATTGTAATCACTCATCTTTGTGTCTTTGCAAAATATGGCAGAAATACTCAGTGGGCGAGTGGCTGGAAATGATAACAATTTGGTTTGATTATCTTCAAACATACATAAATGCACACATAGATAGGCGACTGTGCGTGTGCGTGTGTGTGCGTGTGCGTGTGTGTGTGTGTGTGTGTATGTGTGTGCAGTGATGGATTCGAGGGTTTCGTTTATTTTCGGGTTTATTTTTTAATTTCACCGGAGAATAATACCTATAATGTTGATACTTGAAACAAAATAAATCAATAAGAAATTGAACTTACAGATTTCCCGATAGGCAATTAAAAAGCATGAGTAAGCAACGCATTGTAAACCACTCTGTAATTTCCGAAAAAAATTATCTGCGCGCCCCTCCGCTGACAATTTTAAAATTAATTTGTTTGTTTTTTTGTTTTCATTGAGCTAACTTTCCATAGTTAATTTGGTTGTTTTTTCCATTGAGCCTACTTCACATAATTAATTTGGTTATTATTAATTAGATTATTGTTATTATTATTATTATTTGATGAAAACTCAAAGCTTATTTTGCTGGGAATTATGTAAAGTGTCATCTGTCTACAGCCAGCAGACTAAGGTGACACTTGTTTACTGATCATACTTCAAGAATCCTGCGAAGAATTCTTGCAGTTCCAAGGAATACTGATTTCTCTGAGGTGCTCTACCTTCACACTTACACTGGTTTCTTTTTAGCCATGTTGGTAGTTCAGTGCTGATACTTCCAAGTGCACCAATTACTATTGGCATTGCATCTACTCTCTTCATTGACCACAACCTTCGTATTTCCCACTCCAAATCATCATAGTTGTTCAGCTTTTCTTCTTTCTTCTTGATCATGTTGTCACCGGGACATGCAATGTCGATTATCATGTCAGTTTTTTTCTGTTTTATTCACCATCACAATGCCAGGTTTCTGATGTCTAATCTGATGGTGACACCGAATCATTGCATCCTACAGGATTTTGCAGTCTTCTTTCTCAAGAACTGCTATTTTGTCATACGATGTCTTTGCTCTTCG
The DNA here is from genome assembly GCF_001194135.2 of Octopus bimaculoides. Taxonomy (NCBI): domain Eukaryota; kingdom Metazoa; phylum Mollusca; class Cephalopoda; order Octopoda; family Octopodidae; genus Octopus; species Octopus bimaculoides. The sequence goes on from NC_068984.1 coordinate 470,677, forward strand.
TAGGCCGTGGCTTCCACGGAGCTCCCAATGGATCAGTCTTGTCACATTGTCATATCATCTTTTGTGATCGCGTTGTGCCACACCGTTTCACCCCTCTCACCACACATTCTGCACTCGTCGCTCTCGTGTTGTCCATTCTGCACTTCACATACTTGCTTCTTAACGCTTGTCCTTGTGCTGCGCATATGAGTGCTTCTGTTTCTATCCTCAGGTCACTCCTCCGCATCCATAATCACAGGTCTTCGATATCTTTCTTGGCCTTCGTATATCTTGCAAACTGGTCGTACATTTTTTTCATTTCATGCTATTTCTCTTTTTGAGATTTTCTCCATTTTAAGTTTTTCTTTCTTTACACAAATCTAATCTCAGTTTCGTTGATACTGGACGTGTGCATAGGCTTCAACAATGGACCCACGGCATTTTTTACTCACCATCCTAAGCTGTTTTACACATCACCTAAGCACTTTAAGCTGCTTCTACGCAGTCTTGGCAACTGATCTAAGTAACGATACTGCATTAAGTATTCACAGCCTTCACTCGATTCGGACCATTTAGCTTTGACTTCATTAGCTTCCCCACCCTTCTCATGTGTTCTTTCTCAGATTTCATTTTTATAGTTATAGTTAGTACGCTGTCATATTCTAATACTCCTAGATACTTATAACTCACTCCTTTCAAAAATTTTAATGTCTGGCCCTCTGGTAACTGGATGCCTTCGCTGTTGACTACCTGTCAACTTCTCATGACTAATATTGCACACTTATCTATGCAGTTCTTATAAAGTGCAGTTCTTTACTTTATTTTTATTTGTTAATTTATTAATTTTTAGGCGTGAAAATGTTTATTTTACGACAGAAAGAATTAAAATCTAAAAAATATAAATACCTATCGGCCGCAGAAACCCGCGATATACTGAGGAGTCCGCGATACAAATTTAATTATTTTAGCTAGAAAAATCCGCGATAGGTGAACCGCGATATGGCGAGTGATTACTGTATTCTTCCCTTTCTTTTGTGCGTGCTGCATCGTATGTAGTTCATTGATTTCGAGGTACTTGTATCATTGTTATCATTATATGAAAACTCAGAACTTATTTTGTTATTTTGCTGGGTATGGATGAAAAGTATCAGCAGTCCACAGTCAGCAGACTAAGGTGATACTAGTTTACTGATCATATTACTAATGCTTGCCCGGAGTTTTGTGAAGGGGATTTGATCAATCGCAGCAGTTGACTCTAAGTTCAAAATATGAACAAAAAACGACATTTGTAAATATCAATAAGGCATTTTGTTCCGATAGTAGACTGTGGCTGCTAATTCACATTCAACCGTTCTCCATTTTAGAATCACATGAATAATTACAAATGTTTAGCATTCGTTTGACCCAATCTTATCTTGTCCCCATATCTGAGACAGTATTGTGACTATACATACAGACATTCTGGATTCCATGAAATATACTATTTAAGAGACTGGCTCGAAGTTCCCCACCAATACACCCAAACTATACGTGATATTTCCCCGCTCTGCCCTTCGTACCGCTTCTATTGTGGTCTCTGCCCCCTTCAACTAGCTAATCTCATTCCACACTCACTTAGAGTTTTCCCAGCATAATATCTCTTTGTGAAGCCTAGTTACCTTGTGATTGAGCTGTCCGTCTCGCAATCATAAAGTTATGGGATCAAATCCTGCCTCGGAGGACGTGTTGCGTTCATGTGCAAGACACTACGTTTCATGCTGTTTCACTTTCGTCAGCCATAAATAAGTACCAGCTGGCTACTGGTGTAGCTTTCTCCTTCTTCTCCTCCCACTTACGTCCTTGATATGCTAGCTGGGTCAATTACGATAAGACTGAGTGGTTGTCTATGTCTGCACACCACTACATAACCAACAAAAACATAAGAATATAATACACGTCACTAAGCCGCACTCATTCACCAGTGAAGGCTCTCTATATTACACTACACCCATCTCTTCTCTTGCCAACGAATCTACACAACGACTGTGTCAAAATGTTCCCGCTATAACTTTGTCCCTCTGGAATTCGTATCTGACCATATCTTTCCTGCAACTATTAACTTTTAACTGTTCAAAACGAACACCAGCATTATCAATCTCGTTAATCTCGGAGGATATCAAATCACAATATCACAATTTTAAAACCGAGCTGGTAGCATTTAGAATCACTTGATTTACATAGCATAATAAGAGTGAGGTCTACGTGGTCATCGGAATTACTAGAGAGAGCAGCACCGTTTCTTTTAACCAGACATTACTAATTTAAAGAAAAATACTTTGGTTAATGTAGATTCCAAGATACGTCTTCCTGAATGGTGAGAATGTTATGGCTTGGATTTTTCTGAAAATAGGTTTGAGAGGTCAAAGATTGACCTGAGACTGAATGACAATAAACATTAATTTAAATATTGTAAATATGCAAAGAAATTCAATTTTGAAACTATTTTATACATATACAATCCAACCTTAATGTAAATGCGAGCATATATATATATATATATATATTCATTTATAAAAAAGAAGTTTGAAAACGCCAATATATAAAAAATGAATTTTAATTTAAAATTTTCTCAGAGATAATTTACATGTTTCGGTTCTTGAAAAAACGAACCTTATCAAAAATACATATTTAAAAAAATGTAATTAAAAGAAAAGTTCCTAATTGTTCCTGACTGGTGTCAAGAGTCCACGTGGGAGCGTTTTTTGTATGCGTTGACTTGAATCGTTGGTTGTAGTAGTAGTAGTAGTAGTGACCGTGTTGGTAATGGTAAATGGCAGTGACCTCTCAGGTCCTACACACGACGGAAAGAGGATCAGAGTAACTGTAAACCAAATCCCTTTTTTTACTATCTTCATTTGTCCCTTGTTTTTTCCCCTCTTAACTCAGTATGACAGAAACTTTGATGATATTCATTTCTTATCGATCATTACTTATACTAATGAGCTTTGTACATTCAAACAAATTGATGCACAGTTTTATTATCATTGACTGTTATGAACATTTAAGCTTGTCAACATCGAAATTTCTGAACATGTTTTTCTAATTCATAATTCTAAATTTGTCTGTTTTGAACATTTTAATTTGTCAACATTGATACTTTTAAAGATGTTTTTCTAATTCAAAATTTT
>NC_068984.1:474043-476792 GCF_001194135.2 Octopus bimaculoides
ATATATATATATATATATATATATATATATATATATATATAGGCTAGTTTATTCAATATATTGTTGAACCAATCTATGACATGCATACATAGGTATAAACATATTTATATACATACACACATATGAAGAAAAAGATAGAGAAAAAGGAGAGGGATAGAAAGAAGGTGGAAGGGCACAAGAAGTTTATACATAGAATACCGGAGAAACTGACTAGCGAGATGACAATCATAGAGTAATATGAAAGATCACTACACCAACTTCTTGAAAGATCTAATTTAGTTCACCCTGCGAAAAACGAATTGGGTGATGTGATCAAAAAGTTTTAGAGAAGGGATGAAATTGGTGTAACAGAAGAACAGGACACTTGTCATCGATTGGTCCAACAAAATATTGAACAAACTAGTCTAAAAATTCATGCAACTCGACATGTAGAATTTTATCCATCGTTTGGAAAATCCATGCTCATAAAAGCCTTCAGCTTTGTAAAAATATTCCCCATCAATGAACAAAGAATCATAAAAGGCATGAGAAAGTTCTCTTTCAATAACATAACCCTGGGTTAAGGAAGAAAGTGAACAACATTTCACTGTAATCCTCAGATGATATCTCGAAGCAGAGTCATGCGAAGAAGCAAAATTATACACTCTTGAAAAATCATTCTAAAAGTGTATTATACTGAGACTTGCAATCTCTCAAAACACGGACAAATTGAAAGTAATAGAATGAAAAGATGACAGTTTAAATATGAAATGCATCAACTTGAGATATAAAATAAAAAATTATGAAGTTGAGAGAAGGACAACTTCAGGACAACAGAGAGAAACAGCACAATTACTGAACACACACACACACACACACACACACACACACACACACACACACACACACACACACACACATACACACACACACATAGGGAAATACCTATGCACAAACATAATACATATACACACACATATATGTATACATATGCATGTATGCATAGGTAATTGCATATTTTGATATATATATATATACATATATATATATATATATATATAATTAAATCTTGGGAGAGGCATTATGCCGGTAATAAACACACGCACTGGTTCAGTCCTTTATATATATATATAATAACAATAATAATCCTAGGATTGAATTTGTAAACATTTAAAGCATCGCTTCGCGCGTTTCCACAGATCATATGACTCTTAGGATCACAGTCCGTATTCCTGGGATGGTTACAGTGTAGTCCGTAGTATCCGAGGGTATCCGGTTGATAATCATCCTTGACTTGTGTCTTCAGGCGATATAACATTGGTGGATGAACCACAGAGAGATGTTTTCTCTCTTTTTTTTTACCAGTATGAAGGTCGAGTGAGTTAAGTAGGTATTTCTATGTAGACTGGGTAGAAATGCTTCTTGTCCATGGTACGTAGATTCCGATATTTTGTTATTACAAGCACATAGTGTGGAGACATAAATTCCATGTGCTGTTCATTCAAAGGAGTCTTTCCAAAATAACCCCTTATATTGAACTCTACTATTTCCGTCTAGTTAACTCTCTCATATCGTCTCTGATGAAGGGATATCCCTAGTATCCCAGAAACAACTGTAAGAATATCTTTCTCTGTGTAAATGTCCTATAAATTCCACACAGCCTTGGTTTTGATGTCTCATCTTATTTAACACACACACACACACACACACACACACACACACACACACACACACACACACACACACATATATGTTTACCATATTACATTTTAGATTTATAAAGCCTCATACCTTGATAGTGTGAGGACTAAGCCCTCCGTTGACAGGCCTCTTGTACAAACGACCTATTATTGATATTTATTTGACGTCCGGTCAGCAGAGACCCGTCGACTATGACAAAGGATATTACAGTTATGATTATTGAGACTCTCTATACGAGGGATTCTACCATCTAAAGTATCCGTCTATATTTAACAATGTATTGTGTAATTTGGTGTACATGTGGTTGCTATTTCTAGTTTTATAGTTGTGCTTGCTTGCAAAATATATATTTGACAGAAGCAAACACCTCGTTAGCTGAGGATGATAAATGGTCGACTTTAGTGCCATATTAACGGCGATGCAACATCAAGATTCTATAGAAGAAGTTGATTTATGCACCCATAACTCTCCGAGCCATTTTAGTTTTACAGATGCATATCACTGTTGTGATCGTCAGCTTTTTTTTACAACGATTATGTGTCTCCGTCACGCATGCGATTCATTAGTACAGGGGATTCTAGGACACTGGTGTTTCGTAATGTGTCTTATTAACAAAAAGCACCCGAATACTTCTGACTGAACACAGAGTCGAGGTAAAGAGGAACTATTTTCGTATGACAAACACAGTTTATTTTGGAATCTGCCGGAAGGTATTGAGAATAAAGACAAGTCAATATTTCTATCATTTCCATACCATTCTTCCAATTCTCTTATTTGTTTTCTTGTCTAAGCTATATTCGGGGTATTTAGTTAAGGGAGAGTAAGGCTTAGGTGTACTGTTGTCAATAATCATTTTACATCCGCATGTTTTTTGTGCAAGCTACGGCAAGGCTTGATATGCCCCCGGGTTCACTGGAACAATATTTTATAGATGCAGAGAGCAAATCTGGGTATTAAAATGGTAATTTCTTTGTTCGGAACTAAATCACACTAACGCACGACACACATGTACATCCACACACATGAAGAGAGAGAGAGAGAGAGAGAGAGAGAGAGAGAGAGAGAGAGA
>NC_068984.1:476802-480621 GCF_001194135.2 Octopus bimaculoides
GAAAGAGAGAGAGAGAGAGAGAGAGAGACGACATAAATATTAAAACGTTTGGTGTCGAATAAGCCAGCGTCGATTCAGCGACGCCGATTAGTCGGCGTCAAAACGGCCGTGCCAAAACGACCGCACCAAAACGTCTCCTACTCGACTTAATGGTGTAGTTTTGGAGTCATTAAGCCGTGCCACTTCAGACTGAAACGTGTGGCATTGGAGAAATAAAGGTGTGATATTAATCATTTTTTTGAATATCTCATATTATTGATTGCATTTGTAAGTGAATTCGAATTGGAAATGCAACGTTCCAGTGATGCTGCAGTGCGTAGTAAATGCATGCTACTGCACCATAGCATGGTTTGGTTGTAGTTGCATCATGCTGTTCGCCAACAATCTTATCTCAATAACTGCTCTGACATTCATTAAGAGCTGACAGAATCCTAATAAACACATACAAAGATATACATGCGCATAAACGCACACTAGTACACACACACACACACACACACACACACACACACATTTACATCACAGCAGTTGACGATTATTCTGTATATTAGCTTACACTTATCACGTCTATGTTCCTACATCGATATTTACTTACCAAACATCATCACCGTCACAGCCACAAACCGTCACCGACACCAACTAACCCGACCGAATGAATACAGAGATGTATTCGCCGAAATATAACCAAATAATTATATATACATATATATACATTACATACATACCCACATACACATATGTACATCATGCAAACAAACGTGTTTATATATATATATATATATATATATATATGTATGTATGTTCATGCACATAGGCATATACACGGATTCACACACATATATAAATATATAGGAATGCTTATATGTACATATATGCATATAAATACACCCCCCCCACACACACGTATATATACACACATACACACACACACACACACACACACACACACACACACACACACATATATATATGACCGTGTATTGATATACTTTTGCGTCTCCCGCTTAAATGTGTGTATTTGTTTGTGTGCATGAGCATCTGTGCGCGCGGGCGGGTGTAAGTGTGTGTGAGTGTCACCTGATATTTTGAAACTAATATTACCCCAGTTTAGCTGTTATTATAACATATCGATCGCTCTAAAAGTTGTAGTAGAAATATACCTACATATTAACATGCAAACGTACGCCGTTGTAATATTATAATAGGCACATAGGAATGTATATATGTGTGTGTGTGCGCGGCGTGCGCGCGCGTGTATATGTACATGTGTGTTTGTGCGTATGTATATATATGTATATGTTTGTATATGTGTATACATCTATGTATATATATGTTTATCTGTATTTCCATCACTCTCCACACACACGCGCGCACACCCACCCACATATATACATAAATATAATTGGAGCATGGTATATATATATATATATATATATATATATATATATATATATATATATATATATATATACACACATACATATAAGGTAATATTTATTCTTACTCAAAAGTGGGTTTTGTGTTAGAACACAGAAGAATGCGATAGTTAGCATGGGAATAGATGTGATGTTGGTACATAAGCGCACTTGTTTGCGTCACTAGCGGGAAGATAAGTGACTCGCGCTCGGCACTGCCGAGACCACCCGACCACGCGAACTCGGCCTTCCCTGGCCGCTCGGGGGCGCTGCAGATAGCAGCGATATCTCCAACACAATGTTCACTTTATGTGGGATAGATATTAACTTCTGGTGCTAAAAATGATATTTTAATAATTCCACTGGCTATTAGGCACACCCGCTATCTATTTAGGCACTGCATATCGCTAGCACAGCTATTGTTGCTATATCCAGCGTCCAAGCATCTACCATTGACAAGGCCAAGGAAAGCTGAAATCACATGATCTAGTGCCGATGGTGGGGTTTTTTTATCGCCCCGCTAGCGATGTAAACAAGAGTGCTTACATGCTCCATAAACCAATATGCGAAGTTTCTCTCATGCTGTATATATCTATATCTATATCTATATACTGTTGAGGCTCAGTCTGTTTATTGCTATGTCTGTAGGCTTTGTAATCTCTCTAAGTGTCGGTTCTATGCGTCGATAATACCTTAGCCCCTATGCTAATAATCGAGCCTCTATGTTCTGCTTGAGTATGTTGGTAGAGTACTGACGAGCCTTTCTCGTCTTTGAACTCTCGGCAGTGTTCACCTGTACGCTCCCCCATGTTGCATCCAGTCTGGCCAATATATGTTGTTGTCATGTTTCTGCACTGTCCTTCAGTGCATCGTAATCTATACACTATATTCCTAGCCTTATAGTTAACCCGTGCGTTCATCCTACATACAATACAATTGTTCTCCGTACATTGGGTCCTACCAAAGAGTTAGGTTCTACAGATCAGGCATTTTATAGGGACACCAGGCCTTTCTACTACTTTAATCCATAGAATTAAAGGGTCGAAGGAAAGTGTTACAAGTCTTTTGACGGGTTTGAAGAAAAATGTTTCAAGTACAACAGTTGTTTCCGGGATTTCAGTGGTCCAAAGTAATGCTTGTAAAGTGATTCTATCGTCGCATGAGACGGGTCTCCGGTGTCAGGGAAGAAATCCAACAGTTGAGATGTTGACATAAAGGAGTTTAAAGATGGGATGATATGTGAGAAACTATATATATATATGTATATACACGTGTATGTATGTATGTATATATATAGTTGATGTCATAAAATATGAACTTAAAGAACGCATGTGAAATTATTCCTTTTTTTTTGGAACAGTGAAACTCGAAGCAGATAAAGGTATAAATAATAGCGTATAAACTTGGGGTGTATAACACCCTTTCGGTAGAATAAGTACAAGGCTATATATATATATATATATATATATATATATATATATATGTATAAATCCCCCCAAAAAACGAAGAATAAACACAAAATAACAACAACGCGAGGACGAGGTACATGTAAAGTATTAGCAGACGCTCAGGGAAGGAGAGAAATATGGTCTAACGTTTCGAGCAAAGCTCTTCTTCAGAAACAGAGGAAAGTCCAATAGAAAAGGAAGACGGGGGAAGAAAATCGCTAATGATTCACATGTTACATTTTGAATATATATATTGATGGAAAAGGTAAGACAACAAAAGAAAGAAAGAGACCTCGATATTCTGTAAATAAAGGGATTTATCTGTAAATAATATGCGACAATTATTCGGTAGTTATGAAAAACTCCGAGTTTCCGCTCCTACATCCAAAACTCGGAGTTTTATCATGGCTACCGAATAATTGTCACACATTATTTACAGATATATATATATATATATATATAATAATTTCCCAGAGGATGTAGCAACCGTTACCAATATAGCATAAGAACTTACCTTAGGAGATCATTAACTAGATTCCTTAAGGGTCGTTCTCACAGTTTATATTTATATTATAAAGTTTTTAACTTTTAAATTTTCATATTCAAAAGAGACAGACATCAAACTCGATATATCGATTTATTCACCACTCTATGTTAACATTTCTGTGCCAAACTTATCCAGTGACTGGTCCATTGGATTTAGACATTTGGCACTTCTTCAGGAGTCGTTACCATTCGAACAAAACACGAAAAAACACATACATAAATATTATTAAATCTTTAGAATCTCGTTAGATTTCGTCTTTGTTATATATATATATATATATATATATATATATTTTTATTTATTAAAAAAAAAATTTTTTTTTAAGTTTCAGCTTAGAGCTACGGCCATGCTGATGCACCACCATGTTGCTACACTGTTATTACAGGGAGCCTCTTACAATATGTGGTAC
>NC_068984.1:486023-488734 GCF_001194135.2 Octopus bimaculoides
TTATATTCCTTCTGGGCTAGTTACGTACATTGGCTGGTAATATGCCATACGGTTTCACCGTTTAGTCCACAGATTCTGCATTTATCACTTTCTGCTGTGTTGTCTATTCTGTATTTTATGTAGTTTGCTCTTAGTGCTTGGTCTTGGGCAGCACAGATTAGAACCTCCGTTTCCGGTTTTAAATCAATTTTAGTCATCCACAGCCATCTTTTTTCTGTCTGTCTGTCTTATCTTCAACATCCCTATGAAATTGACCATGCATTCTTTTCTTTACCCGCCTATTTTCAGTTTCATTCGTTTTCAGTTGCTTGTATAGTGCTTTATCTTTGCAATCTTTCATCCTACTCAAGCCTGACCTTCTTACTTCTAAAAATAGCGGTTCTGTGGCATTTGTATTATTATTATTATTATTATTAATATGTTTAACTTTTGCTTTGTATTTGCACAAGTTGGCTCCAAGTCTCACCCAGAGACCTCAAGAGACAACAAGTTAGAAGTTCATGTTGGTGTTATGCCTAGGGTGCCATATATTTTGTTCTGGACATAGTGTTGTTCTAGAGAATGTTTATGAAACCATAAGAGAATTGTGTTTGTTTTAAAATTATACAGACAGTATTTTGCATAGGATATGGGCGGTTCCCATGAGCACTATCTTTTGAATTTCTGCCATTTAGGGGGTCTCCTGGTATCTGAGCTAGGTAGCAATCAGCCCCTTTTGCTATCATTCCTAGGGCACCTATGACAATAGGTATTGTTTTAGTCTTGAGGTTCCACATTTTACCAATTTCTATTTCAAGATCATTACACTTGCCCAGTTTTTGGTAGGTCTTGACAAATACATTTACGTCGAATGAGACAGTCATATCAATGAGGAGGCATGAGTTTTGTCTAATAATAATAATAATAATAATAATAATAATAATAGCGAATAACAAATATCATGAACGTGTATACGAGTTCCGCATCGAATAACAAACATCATGGATATGATTAGCGAGGTAGGATTAAATCTGAGATCATCACCAAACAGGATGTAAGAAACCGCAAAACAAAAAAGGGAAATAAATTTGTTTTTCAATGCAAGCCATTTCATAATACTGAAATATTTCTCTCATATAAGTAACATGGTTGTTGCCAGGTATGTTATCACAGCCAGTCACGTGCGTAAAAATGTAAACAAACACGTGGAGATGAGATATTCCAGTACAATTTAAACAAGACGCAAAAATGCGATGTCCCTATAAAAAAAAAAGACTGAGTACAAATATTAATCACACATGCATTCCCATTTCTACACATATACACATAAATGTAATATTTATGCACTTCAAACACGAACAAGACAACACAGAATAAAGTGTTTAAACAACCTAAAAGAGAGATGTAATAACGAATAAAAAATGCAACACGTTTCATTTTAAACAGAGCCCCCCCCCCCAATGTTCAGTAATAAAACTATGAAAAGAAATAGAAGTGAATTTCGATCTGTGAGTCTCAGGCGATTACGATAGGAAAGAAGCCTTAGCACACCTCCAGATACGGTGTTCTATCAAAATGTTAACACTGAACATACAGAACCCTCTCTTAATGTCACTTCTCAAAACCAAAAACAAAACCAGAAGAACGATGGACAGATGACTACATTGAAGTACAATATGCATTCCACACTGCAATACCCGAAACACAAGAATAATAAAAGAAACATATGAAATATGGAAAAGAAATGCAGATATAAGGAAAAATGTCAAGGATATGCTCTTGCAAACGTACGGTGATATATCCTGCGAGAAGGCAAAGTGACCAAAACCGAAATTGAGAAACTCATAGCAAAAATACACAGATATTAAAAAAAATTTCTCTGGTATCCAGAGAAATATGAGGAGTTAGCTATAGACATGGAGGGCTTGTGAATGACTGAGATGACAATTGCTGGGGTAATTGGTACACTTGGCACAACACCCCGAATGCTACTTAAGAGTGTGAAAAGGTTTGGAAATAAGACCCCCTTTGTCGACCTGTAAGGAAGCATAATCCTGTGTTCCGTTAGGACCCTCAGGAAGATTCTTGAGATTTGCTCTCACCAAACTTCAAGACAACACTCTTCCTAACTAATGTAATAGATTAAAATAAAAAGGGTTTCATTCATAAATTTGGCACAACGCTAGCAATTTTAGCGGGCGGAGGCAAGTCGATTACATCGGCTGCAGTACTTGACTATCGTTATTTTATCGACCCAGAAAGGATGAAAGACAGAGTTGATTTGGTGACGACAAAGTGCTGGAAGCAATGGCGCTGGAAGCAATTTGTATGACATGCTTAATAATAAATTCAGCTGTATTTTAGGAGGCCACCTAAAGACTACTATTTATGCAATTAGACCCCGTTCTCTCGATCAATTGCAATCTGAAATAGCTAACGTTCTTTAACAGAAAATTGAAAACCAATAATTGCAAAAATAGGACGAGATCCCGAGAATCGCTTCACAGTTTGCAGAGGAAATGAAAATTAATAATCGCATAAACATATCTATTTAAGAAGTAATAAATTATTTTACTCATAATTTTTACAGATTAATGCTTCTGTGTGTAAAACTAAACAAAAGAAATATAGCATAATGATTTTATAATGGCTCTGTGCGTGTGTATGTATGTGTGTGTGTGTGTGTGTGTGTGTGTGTGTGTGTGTGTGTGTGTGTGTGTGTGTGTGTGTGT
>NC_068984.1:488865-493181 GCF_001194135.2 Octopus bimaculoides
ATATATATATATATAAAACTCTTTAACTTGTTTCAACTTTAAAGCTGCGATCATTCTGAGGCAGCACCGTTGGCTGTGTTACACCTTCATTATTTGAAACCTCCTTTGATATGTGGCATTTGGTGAATGAGGGAGTTTGATGCTTCTGCCATCATCTGCGCTTCTTGCTCTGGTGTAGGCTCATTTGGAACCCTTGACAGGGGGAGATTCGGTTTTGTTTGCAAGGCTCCTACATCGGCACCATGCAGGTCTCTCAGGCATTGGAGAGCTGCGGGCCTTGAAATCTAAGATGTTGCAGTACCTTGTTCTGTATTGTGATGGTGACGGTGGGACGTTTGGCACTATGCAGTGGTGCCACGTTCTGCTGTTTGTGTAACTTCCAATACCAAAGTTTGGTCCAAATCCTTCCAGGATTTTCCAGTTGCATATCACTGCATATCTTTCCCGCCTTCGTTCTAAGGAGAAGAGTTTTAACTCTTTCAGCCTTTGCCAGTAGCTGATACGTTGCATTGAGACGATTCTCTTTGTGTAGCTTCGTTGGATTACTTCAAGTTCCGCCGTTAATTTTATACTATGTCATGAACATATTTGGCAGCAACAGTCCAAGCGGCTGAGGACATATGTCCTCCATAATTTCCTTTTCACTCGTTCTGAAAGTTCGGAGAATCCATCCAACTAACCGTCCGCATTTTATTCCCAAATTAGTAATATGCACCTGGAAAGATGCATCATTACTCAAGTCAATGCCCAGGTTACACACTGATTTTGATTCAGGGACTTATGAATTGCAGTTCCTTCTGGGCCAGTGTATCCTATTTATATTTATGCATACATACACGGACTGTATTGAAGAGTATTGATCTAACGTTCAATTTGATATTCAACTGTGTTATATATAACTATAAAAACAAACAATAATATAATATATATATATACACACACATATTTATATATACACATATATATGTATGTTTATTGCGGAAAAAAGGAACGAAAACGCTAATAATAATAAAGAAATAAAAGGATTTTTTCTAAAATTCTGACGACTTTTTGTCTCAATATTCAATTTCTGTATATCACACCTAACACCACACACACACACACACACACACACACACAAAGGCGTGGAAGATATGCAGTGATATACATATGGAAGATCCTGGGAGGTCTAGCTCTCAACTTTGGTGTTTGGAAAGCTGTACCAACCGCCGAACAAGGCAGCACTGCATAATACCGAAGATCCCGTCTTCACTATTTTGAATAAGGACCCAATACTTCAACAGCTTCGTTTTCAGGGATCACAACTATTCAACATTCTGCCAAACAACCTCAGAGATTTGCGAGGTGTAGATGTGGAGATCTTGGAAAAGCGTCTGGGCAAAATTTTGTCTGAAATCCCATAAAAACGTACATCGCGGGCAGGAAGCACAAAGTAGAGAAAGCAGATATTGAAAGGCGATGCTTCAGCAGAGCCCCAGCTTTTGGTTAAAACCAGTAAAATAGGACCCCCCCCCATATATATATATATATATACACATACTCACTCACACACATACACTGAGTTTAATGTTCAACTGTTTTATGCAACCACATGTAATTTTGTTTGTATATTTGCGTATATACGCCATTGTATGCATTTATTTGTGCGTAAGTTTGTGCATACATAACTTTTTCAACGAAGAACACATTCCTATATACATGCATACAGAGAAACACGTTTATATGTACACATGTACTCCCATATCGTATATATAACAATTGCTGAATTAAGGAATCTCTTATACAATGAAATCTCTGTATGCGTGTGCGCGCGCACACACACATATGTATGTGCGTATGTATACACACACACACACACACACACACACACACACACACACACACACACACACACACACACACACACACATATAATGTGTGTATGTGTGTCAGCGCTCGCGTTCGTGCAATACAATTATCATAATGAAAGAATTTTTACTTTTTGAATTGTAACGTTTTATTAAATTTTACGTAAATGTCGATCATTCTTTGTATGTAATTATAATTAACAATACAGAAAAAAATAATTATAATTGAATTTGATAACTGGAATTATACAGTCACACATAAACACCCAAATGTGTGTGTGTGTGTGTATATATATATATATTTATACAAACATATATATGTATAAATATATTTATTATATATTTATACATATAAATATGTGAAGACGCGTGGCTCAGTCACAATCAAGAAGTATTGATTTCAATTCCAGGACCGGGCTGTGTTTTGAGTTCTTGAGCAAGTCACTTTATTTCGCGTTACTCCAGTTCACTCAGCTGTAGAAATGAATTGCGACATCACTGGTGCCAAGCTGTATCGGCCCCTTTGCTTTTCCTTTGGATAACGTGGCGTGGAGAGGGAAGGCTGGTATACGTGGGCAACAGCTAGTCTTCCACAAACAACCGTGCCCGGACTTTTGAACAGTTTTCAAGCGATCCACTTAAATTGGTGTTAATTGCTTCCGTTTTAGATGAAAATACACAGGGTTACACGACACCATGCAGAACTTTAACCTTAATACGAACATGAAGGGAAGCAACTTTTTAGGTATTTCTTAATCGTTTTTCCTTTTCACAGGTCCTGGATTTTTGTAAGAACTTGCATTCGACATATACTATTTACATTATGCGTGAGCATTCACGAATACCTATATTTATAAATTTATATGAATTTATACTGTGTATCTAACATGTGTTTGTGTGGACATGTGGACATGTGTATGTTCTTCTTTATCGAGTTTCCAAAGGTTCTTTTTAGGGTAAATTAATCGATGAAGTTATAAGTTCATAAAATCATAAATCCTGTGACGTCTTCAAAATGTGTTATGTTTATACTGTACATATCTGTGCAGTTTAGAACCCCAGCATAAGTTCCTGGGAGTATGTGTATGTTATGCATAATCCTGGTTGCAAAGGTTACAAAGTAGTTGAGGGGTTCTTAAATTGTTGTCAGTGCAAGCAATAGGAGAAAGATTTTTCCCTAATGTTCAAAATGTTCATTGCCGATATTATGATGTGAAATTTCTCTGTTAAACATATGTTGCATCTGCTACCTCATCCCTTATATTTGTTGACTTTAGCTACAGTACTCCATTTTTTATGGGGGTTGTCCACGGCTCAGCCTTAAAATTTCCGTACCATACTGGATAAAAATGTGGCCTATCTTTTGTTCTTATCTATAAACGAAGTGTTGCGTGTATCATTCTTGAAAATACTTCCTCTCATCCCAATGTAAGTTTTTATGGTCCCGGCCATGTAAGTGGTGTTAGTATTGTAACCTTTACTTTTTCTGGACACGTACTGTTCAGAGGAAAGTTATCGTGGGATCTAAAATTACAAGATTTAATGATATTCATTCTTATTGTGATTGAAGATCATCGATCCTATGTTATGGAGATAACTATAACTAACTTTAACCGTGAGTCTATTGAAGATCTTGTGATAATTATGTGAGTGTGGAAAGTGAATACGTATAATTCCCCAAAATCGTGTAGTTATATTTGTAGCCAATCATGTTCATTCTCTGTCTCTTGTTCTTTCTATCTGTATGTGTAGATTTCTGCGCGTGCTTCATGTGTGTATTTGCCTTCAATGTCAAAACGTCTTGTGGCCAAAATAAATTGAATGTTCAGTCAGCCGGGTCATTTCGTCAGCGTCCAATCAGCTGCGCCCAGTCGACTCATTTCTGTTGACATACACCACCAACACCGAGATCTAAGTTTCTCTGTTTTTACACAGAAACCTGATTGAGAGATTTCACCGAGACAAATTATTACAGTTAGCCTGTAACGTGTTTATATATTAATGATAAATATTATGTACACTGGTATTATGTCTCTTTTCTGTCAGTTTGTCTATCTATCTGTGTATGTATATGTATGAACACACACACACACACACACGTATGTATTATCTATCTATCTATCTATCTATCTATCTATCTATCCAGGATCATTGGCCTGACGTCTCTGCATGTGTCCCCCAGCTGCCTGTAAACACTGATAATAAATAGTTTCAGTTAACATCATAGCAACATTTTGTAATCAACTCTGTACTAATAGATTTTTAAATGGTTTGTTTCTAATTAAATTTCAAATGAATGACGTACTTATTAATAGAGGTCGGCTAATTTATGTATTGGTGTTCTTATGTATTCACGATGACAGCGACGACGACGACAACGGTGATGTTTGCCGTTTAATGATGATGATGACGATGACCGTGATGATGATGATGATGACGATGACCGTGATGATGATGATGATGATGATG
>NC_068984.1:493281-497806 GCF_001194135.2 Octopus bimaculoides
AAATATATGCATAATATATGTAATGTATGAATACATACATATACACACGCATATATCTCGTCATCGACGGGTTTTGGGTGTTTTTACATTCATATATTGCGTTTACTTCTTTCTTTGTGTGTGTATGTGTGTTTGCGTGCGTGCATGTATGTGAGTATGTATATATATATATATATATATATATGTGTGTGTGTGTGTGTTTGTTCGTATGCATACACACACACAGTTGTATAAACACACTTAAAAAACCTGGTATGACTTGTATAATCATAGCGGTATGCACCCATATATTTACATCCATCCACATAATTTTCAATATGTTAGATCTATGTGCGAGTTAATATAGATACATAGGTACGTGAGCAACCTATTTACACAACACACACACACATACATATATACATACACATATACGTACGTGAGTGTAAGTGTGTGTGAGCAGCACCAACAGCCATACACATATACGCTGACACACATACATAGTCATTATCATATAATATTCACGACTAATCTTATAATGAAATGTTTATCTCTAAACACCGACACGCAAATTCACTTACGTATATTCTCTCTCTTACACACACACACACACACACACACACACACACACACACACACACACACACACACACACACACACTCTCTCTCGTATGTGTGTGTGTGTGTGTGTGTGTGTAAGTTGTACTTATGTAAGTGTTAGATTCCTAGATAAATAGTCAGAGAAATAGACTGGCAGATGTAGAGGTGAAAAGATAATTTAATAGATAATAATGGCCGATTCTACATTTATATTTTGTGCTAATGTAATAAAATTCCTCGTATATAAGTTATTATTTCAATTCACACAACCATTTATTTTATTAGATATAACAGGCGATGGAGTGGCAAAAAGAATAAAAATAAAATACGTTAGAGTAATCTTTTGAAAGTCTATTTAACACCGCAAATTGATTTTATGCAATAACTTATAGTTCAGAGATACTACTGCATATAGTTGACAGACGTGTATCGGTCTTACATTAATAGAGAATCGTGTTCATATATGATATAACTTTGCTTTGCAATATTTTTCACTTGTAGTGTTATATTTTTATACATTTCTTTAGCTTGGTGACTTGTAACGTTGGTTACCCTGTTTCCATGGCATTTTAGTGAGTGGGATCGCAACATCAACTTGAACGCAGTACCGGTCCGTTGCAGGGAGCACCAGTTTTGAGGCGATTGCATTGACGCCAGTACTGACTGGTACTTACTTAATCGACCGCGAAATAGATGAAGAGCATAGTTAACCTCGGCGATATTTGTACTCAGAATGTAACTGGCCGAAAGAAATGCCGCAAAGTACTTCGTCCAACATGCTGACAATTGGTCAGCTCATCACCTTGTAGTGGACATAACATTTTTGGGGTAATTTCTTTGGAAAATTAAAATTAAAAATATATTTTGAAAGTTAAAATTTATTGTAAAATATAGAAAACCATTGTAAGTGTCGTTTTGTCAATCCAGTTATGTAGAACTAAATTATGTATAATAGGTTATCTTTCAAGCTATTGATATGAGTTTCTTAAAACCTTAATCATATTTTTAAAAATCCTCTATAGTCTTAGATACCCTTTGTGGCGTATCTTTATACTAGAACCATCTTTGCGGCACGGCATATCTTTGTGTCATAGAGTATCTTGGTGTCACGGTGTATCTTTGTGCTACTGTGTATCTATGTACTACGGCATATGTTTATGCCGCCGTGTATGTTTGTGCCACGGCGTATCTTTGTGCCATGGTGTAGCTTTGCACCCCAACACAGTGTTTGAGGACTTTGTGCTATATAGCACAAAACGTATGAACGACCATAGAAATAATATGGCATTATAAGAGTGTAATGTATAGTGATAAAAATACGGCAGTTGATGTTAATACACAAAGAGTTGTTGTTGTTGTTGTTGGCACTCCGTCGCTTACGACGTCGAGGGTTCCAGTTGATCCGATCAACGGAACAGCCTGCTAGTGAAATTAACGTGCAAGTGGCTGAGCACTCCACAGACACGTGTACCCTTAACGTAGTTCTCGGAGATATTCAGCGTGATACAGTGTGACAAGGCTGACCCTTTGAATTACAGGCACAAGAAAAACAGGAAGTAAGAGTGAGAGAAAGTTGTGGTGAAAGAGTACAGCAGGGTTCGCCACCATCCCCTGCCGGAGCCTCGTGGAGCTTTAAGCGTTTTCGCTCAATAAACACTCACATCGCCCGGTCTGGGAGTCGAAACCGCGATCCTATGACCGCGAGTCCGCTGCCCTAACCACTGGGCCATTGCGCCTCCACACATAAAGAGTAGGGACTGAGAAAACTAGTGATGACCAATGTGGGCCATGAACTTTACACCCCACCTCCACGAGACCAGTGATCTTGATGTCATTAATGTTTAGTTGAAACTAGAGCAGAAAAGACATGAGAAGGGAGGGGGTTTAAGAGGGGGAGTTTCCGACGAGGAAAGACTGGGGACAACAAAGGTGACGTGACTTGGAAGAAATGCGGATCAGGAATGGCTGAGTGGTGAGATATGAAACGAGCTCGTTCAGAGGAGCAGAGGCCTTCACAAGAGCAATAAAGAGAATAAACAACTAGTGTGTGAGCTGAAGATTTGCAGTGTATCCGATAGTGTGGCCCTGCCATGGATGCAGTCGAGGTTATCAGTGTGCATGGATGTGGGAGCAGTCCTTCACTGTGAGCCTCAGTAGGTGTTGAGGACTGAAATAGCTTCTAGTTCTGAAGAGAGAAGCTAGTTTTTGTGATGCGGCCCTAAGGGCGTGCTTTCGCTAGGATCCTACGGCATTTGAAGCGATTGTGAGGGTTCTTAATTGAATACCGTTTATGTTTAAAGGGAGAGGTGGTGTAGTACTGTTTCTTTTTTTAAAAAAGAAATGCTTCAGATCTTTTGATCTTAAAAGAAACGAGTTTGGTACCGTCTCAATGAAGGACTCTTTCATAGTTTCTGTTTTTGCTACATTACCAGATAAAAATCAATTAATTCTCGATTATCCCGCATTTCACTTTGTTGCCACTTTGAACTGCAAAACTTTCTGATGACTAGCGTCCTGACCGGAAGACAAGTTTTTAAAAAGAATATTTGCATAGTATTCAAATACAAGGGGCATTTTCCTTGTTTCTGCCTGGTCGTTGTGAATTCTTGGTAGAGAAGAAGAAGAAGGAGAAGAAGAAAGAAAGAAAAGGAGGAGGAGAAGAAGAATGCGGGAGTGTCATGATAGTAGTAGGATGTTAAATGGTCAAGTGTCCTGGAAGTGACTTGTTGTGGATGGTAGTAGTGATTGAATTGTCTCAAGAATTCAATCACTACCACCATCCACAACAAGTCACTTCCAGGGCACTTGACCATTTAACATCCTACTACTATCATGACACTCCCGCATTCTTCTTCTTCTCCTTTTCTTTCTTCTTCTTCTTCCCTGCCAAGAATTCACAATGACCTCGAATCCACAAGAGTAAACAAGAGAGACAGAGCCAGGCAGAAACAAGGAAAATTCCCCTTGTATTTGAATAGTATGCAAATATTCTTTTAAAAAAACTTTTCATTTAATTTTTCCCAAATTTAATTGTTTTCCATACTTGCAGTTGAAAAAGCCTCAATGACAGAAACCGGTACTGAAATGTTTTTATAAAATTATTTTAGCATTTTCTTCCTTGACTTTTATTCATATGTATCAACTCGTGTATTCCTTTTCAAACTTCTACACACACACACACACACACACGTACCAAGCTTGGTAACTGCTGAGATTTAACGGCATGAAACTTATGGTAGCTTTGTTAACCAACAAATAAAGCGCGCGCGCGGCGCGTGCGTCTAGGCTTATATACGAGATTAAAAGATATATATTTTCCAAAATAAACCTTGGCTTTGACGTTTGGAACATCGATAAGAAATAGAGATGGATTCTATGAGAAGGCAATGAAATACATTAAGCAAACACACACATACATGTCTGTCTGTCTGTCTGTCTATTTACGAGTGTGTGTTTATCTACGTGTGTGTAACTGGTCTTCTCTATTACTGCAAACCCATAATATTCAGCTTTAGTAAGCGACCACTGCTCCATAACCGACAGGATTGTGCCAAAGCTCAAGTAGATGACCCAGAGACATCACGACGACTACCACTACCTCCAACACCACCACCACCAGCAACAGCGCCACCACCACAGCTACCACCACATACAAATACCTACAACCACAACTCTCACTTTAACGATGACGATGGAAATCACCATGATCCCACGACCGCCATGGCCACCATAATGATCACTGCCACCACCAACACCATCAATCATGGCAACGCGGTAACATTGACAGTGGCTTGCTATTGATGTTTTTGAGGAATATAGATTTTTACAGTATGGCGGTTTCGGTATTGAAGCCCATTGCTAATTAATGGAGAGTGTAGAATACACACACACACACACACACACACACACACACACACACACACACACACACACACACACACACACA
>NC_068984.1:497906-500406 GCF_001194135.2 Octopus bimaculoides
ATATATATATATATATATATATATATATATAGATATGCACCTGAGCACTGTATACGACAACGTCTTCCATAGCGCCTACTCTTTGATACTCTTCCATAACTCCTCCTCCCTAGAAGCATGCGTGCAGTGTGTGCTAATCCTCAGTTATTAGTGATTAATGACGAGGATAAAATAAGTAAGTTCTGTAGTAAGACACTTTAGGATTATAAATCAAATGTTGTTTCTGATTAATAGTATGGCGTGTGTGTGTGTGTATTTTAGTGAAGAGAGAAGAGAATAAGACGGAATAAAAAAGACGCATCCACACATTCATGGGTACTCACACTTCTTTTGTGATCACACGTGGTTTGCCGAAACACACACAAACTCTCTCTAACCAACTGTCCATTTCTCTCGTTTTCCCGCTCTTTCACTCTTTCTTAATGTATGTATATACACACACACACATGTAGAACACGTTATTACACTTGGAAAAGTTGAGGACAAGTTATTAAGTCTGCTAAAGTACAGAACAAGAAATTTTTTACTTGCTTCAGTTTCTGTGTAGCAAACCAATGACAAGGCTTTGTCGTAGAAGACATGCTGAGGATTGAACGCGGAACTATGTGGTTGGGAAGGAAACGTCTTACACAAACGCAGAAAGAGATATTGAGAGATAAATGTTACATACATGGCCATCTTGTCGAAAATTTGGCTTTGTATACACGTGACTTCTGTTCCTCTCCCACCAGGCCGTGACACTTCATATAAATATCTTTTGCAGTAGGCGTCAGTTGACTTATTCCTTATGAAGAAAATTTGGTAAACGGATACACTGCTGAAATCCATCTTGTGTGTGTGTGTGTGTGTGTGTGTGTGTGTGTGTGTGTGTGTGTGTGTGTGTGTGAGAGAGAGAGAGAGAGGTGTGTGTGTACAAGGGATGTGTGTGTATGTGTATATTTATTCTATTTTTCTTTTTTTGATGAAGTATTAACATCTGAAATGTTAAGACACATTCTGTTTCCAGAAAGTCTGGCACCCTCCATTAATTAGCAATGAGTTTTCAGTACTGAAAACGCCATACATTAAAGGTCTACAGCATCGAGGTAAAACTTCCTACGTTCAACCTTGCCCATTCTGTGTTGCCCTTTCTTATTTCCCATTGCATTTACACTATACACATGCATACATAAACGCATATACGTACGTAGAGTTAGTAAATATATGTGCACAACATAGTGTTTATTAGAAAACTCAGAATAAATTAAAATTGTTCCACTGGAGCTTCTAAGCGATTCGCTGTAGACTTGAATAAATCTTACTGTTTTGATTTTCCACATAAAACAACAGGGATTACAGAGACATAAGACAAACACTATATATAGAATGACTATGTATATGTATGTATATATATGTATGTATATATGTCTATATGTATATATATTATATATATATATTTATAAACATATATGTATATATATTATATATATATTTATAAACACACACACACACACACACATATATATATATATATATATATATATACACACAGCTATCTATCTATCTATCTATCTAGATAGATATAAATATGTATAAATTTTGGTATATATATTTATGTGCGTTTATATGTAAAGCTATATATGTATCAAAACAGTCAAACATTAAATTGAATACTTAACACTTCGCACTCACACCCAAGCGCGCGCGCACACACACACACACACACACACACACACACACACACACACAGACAAGCGGCGCGCGCATGGTATAGTATAATATTGTATAATAAAAGTTGGATAGGCGGCTGTTAATGAGATCAAAGTATTTATAAATTCGTTATACAGAAGCAAGTATAAATATAATTATGAAGAAAAACTGAAAAAGATTAAAAAAAAAAAACACCCGGAAAACGGAAGTTCATAGGAGTTGTTCATAGATCGGTAGATATCCGGAAAGTTCATAGTTTAATATCGAAGTGTAAAGAGAGAAGAATTTGCGTTACAGCTTTGCTGAAATTAGGTGGTCTCCGTAAATACGGTAGCGTGTGCGTCGAGCGTAAAATATTCATGAAAGAAATTGATGCCAGCAAATGTATTTAAAATAACACAAATTTTAAATTATGGTATCACCTACCTCATCATCAGAAGGGAATATTTCCTTCCGATAATGATGTAGGTGATACTATATGCTTTTTATATATATATATATATATTTATTTATAAGAATTCAACTTATAAACAAAACGATGGTTTCTAACAAAGAATAAATAGCTTCTGCAGTTGAAATTTAAAAAAAAAATTAAAAAACCCAACAATAATTGTTACATATTGAATTCTAAGAACTTGTTGCATGTTTTTACTGTTCTACTTACAGATGTAATCTCAAAAGTGCCTGTTAACTGGTCACTTGTTTTTTCCTTCAAAATCTTAGCATTTCCAGATTGTTATTTACATATTTACTAATAGAACCAAATGCACCGATAATTATTAGGATTAAATGTATGTATATATGTGTATAT
>NC_068984.1:505406-507705 GCF_001194135.2 Octopus bimaculoides
TAAGGAATCCGCATCGGTATTTCCCCCTCCCTTCTGACTAAATCATACGAAATCCACGTGGTTGTAAAGTTTCGAAAGTACAGTGAGACGAACTCGAAAACTCAGTTTCACAAACTGGCTACAAAAATTCACTTCCTTTACATTGGAACAATCTTTGGTAACAACATGAATATGTCATCTTCCCAATCTTTACCGGAATTCAGAAATAAGTTCACTCTCGAGAAACCAGTTTCAATTTCCATTTAACGGTATTCAACTTGGTGATAATCTCCGCCATCCGAAAACTGTATGGAAGCCTGTTACTTTAAAAGACTTTCATATGGTTTCCATCTACCAAATTCTTTCACAAGGCTTTAGTTGACCCCTTGGGCATGGTAGGAGACACCTGATGTGCTACTCTATGAGAGCGAACGACACAGTCGCTAGACGAGCTTCTTAACACCAGAACCATGCCTATCATGATTTAGGATTGAGATTAGAAATAACCTACCAAGCACTGACAGTCGTCATTATTCCTACGTAACTGAGCATCATAATTAATATAGTTAATTATAGTAATCACTATAATTAATAACAGTAATAATTATGATTTATAACTAATTTTTGTAATTAATAATAGCAATCGTTATTTTAATTTAATCGATATTCTTCTTTTGATTGCATTTTGTTACTACTACTACTACTACTACTACTACTACTACTACTACTACTACTACTACCAGTTTGTTTAAATAGTTAATGCAAACACTAAATTAATTTAAATACTAGTCGCTTCTTTAAACCGTCACGGATTAAGATCTCCATTCAATGGAGCACTTCTTTAGCCTGTCTGTCTGTCTGTCTCTCTCTCCCTCCCTCCCTCTCTTTCTCTCTCTCTGTCTTTCTTTTTAGTTGTACCAGGTTAAGTCAAAAGATATCTTTCCTTTGGATTTTCAGGGATGATTTTTTGCGGCAACTTGTATCTCCACGTTTTATCATTAATTTGGTACAACTTGTCCAAGTTGCTGAAATATATATCTTTTATTTTCTCAATCAACATATAAACATTAATTGTTTATTCTTTATTTTAAAACCTTGATAATGAGTGGTGAAAACTTGCTAAGTTATTTTACACTACCCATGGAAAAAAGGGCAGCGACAAAAGAAATTATATGGAAGAAACATGTGACGCTAAACTGGTTCAGACATTTCAAAGATGGTGACACCAGCTTCGAAGACAAACCAAGCTCAGGGAGAGATTCCGTTGTGAAAGATGAGGCCTTGCTTGAAATGGTTGAACAATATCCATGCACAAGTACATTGTTGGCAAAACATGATCCTTCACAAAGTGCCATCGATTTACACCTTCATATGCTTGGCCCTGTGAACAGATGCTGTTGAGGAGTTCCTCACGAACTGACCAATGACCAGGTTCAACGACGTGAGATGACCGTGTTTGGCGTTGAATTGTAACTGGTGATGAAAAAGAGATCTATTTTCATAATTCTAATGAGAAAAATCAATGACTTCATATCATCTAGAATTCAGAATCTTGCCAAACAAGGGTAGTTTGAACAGGTCATGTTGTGTGTTTGGTGGCATTTCAAGGGGGTGTTGCACATTGATCTAGTCCCAACTGGTCACGCTGTGAACGCTAACCTTTTATGCTCAACAATTGTAGCGAGCATATGATGCTTTGAAAGCCTGCTGCCCAGCATTGATCGATCGAAGACGTGCACTCCTACAGCATGAAAATGCCCCAGCACACACTGCCAATGTGATCGAGCAAAAACTTGAGGATTTTGAGGTACATAGCTACATACATATAGGCAAGACATAATTATATATACAAATGCATATATTTGTATGCACGCACAAACACGCACACGTACAAAATCTCCTGGCGTATTCTTATACAAGTTAGTTGTTACAGGTGAAAAAAAGAGAAGGAAAGAATCAGAAAATAGTAAGTAGGGTGGGGGAGGAAGAAAACAGTGGAAAAGAAGAAAAAGAAATAGAAGAAAGAGAAACAGAGAGAGAAAGCGAATAAATAGATAAGGGTAGAGAGTGTTACATGATGGCGTTCGAAAAGTATCTAAAGACGATTACGTACTTCGTTTAGCTTGCGAAACGAACACATACAAACGCACACATAAGATTACATGTATATCCACATAAATACAAACATACATACAAATATACACACCTATAGATGCGCATACAAATATACAAAAAATATGTACGCAAATACATGCCCACATATATAAAAGTACATACGCATATACATACACATTTATGTATATATATATATATATATATA
>NC_068984.1:507805-509451 GCF_001194135.2 Octopus bimaculoides
CACACACACACACACACACACATATATGTATATACATACCTACAATACATACACAAATATATAGAGACATATCTTCCCATCAAGATAAATATATACATCATAACGTATATACGCAAACAAATAAAAAAAACTGTCTGGTGTATTTAATATTAAAATGTTAAAATAAGGAAATTGCACATTAATTTGATATAACATAATTAAATACGTGTGTAAACAATAAAAATAAATCTCGTTGAAGTTTAAGCTTAAATGTGTAAAACAGTCGAAAAAGGCTTTCTTAAAAGTGTAGTCGAAATATGCCCAGCATTGCAATGCAAAATAACTATAATGTGTAAAGGCAAATTCAAATGCGGCAGTCAAAATTTTCCGAAAGTCAAAACATTTTACCCGTACGGTATTTTGTCGATTGACATTTTAAACTTCGCTGTGTTCCTGCAGGAATTTAAGAGCTCGTGTCTCTGGTTCATAACATTTTTATCCTGGAACAGGATGAAGAATTTTTCTGAGGGGCAAAGATTACATTTCATAGGTCTTTTATAAGCTCCATTTCTGTATGCTGATGCATTTTCTAGAATCTCCCAGGTGACATTGAATGGACGGGTGCCATTCTCTTCTAATTCCTAGACATGTTTTGCAAGACTAGTCGCTGTCCTATTCTCGGAGTGTCGGAAAGAATTTCGGTGGCGATAGAATCGAGTTTTGAATGAATTTTCCGAAACTCCTGTGCATGTTTTATATTCTTGTGAACTATTTACTTGCACTTTGATTCTATAAACAATTCCTTTTTCAAGACATTTACCTTCCAACGGACAACAAGTCTCATCTTTGAAGTTGCAGTTCCTCAGATTAGATTCGGCACTGTAGTTGTCTGTAATAATTTTTATGTTATGCTGGCTAATAAAAGAGGCAAAGCTTTTGCAACAAGAATAGCTAACCTTCAGTGTTCTCCTATTAAATATTCTATAGAACTTATGGTTAGATTGAAAATGCTTAGAAACTAGATTTTGAGAATTCCCTACCCATATTAGTTTTTACGGCAATATTAAATGTGGGGTTAAACCACAAAACTTTCTTAGTTCTAGTTCTACGTGGTCTATTATTATTAGAATTAACTTGACTATACTGGATCTTCTCCGAGGATCCACTTTTACTTAATGCATTGTTGTAATACGGCGCAGCATTTTGAAATGCTGTCTCGTCTGAAGAAATTAATGATGTTTACCTTCCTACATTACTAATTAGGTTCTTAAGAATTACGGATGGATGATTAGATTCTTTGCTAATATAACATAGCTTTTCATTGGGCGTACGGTAGGGTTTAAATTTATCTAATTGTAAATCTAAGTTGATATCTAAAAAAATCTACATTATTAAGGTACTTTCTATCGTAATCCGTTAGCCCATTCTTTGGCAGAAATTAACCAAATTCTTCCTAAGTTTCTCGAGCTCATGGCCGTTTAAATTATGGGTGGCTATAAGACTGTCATCCCTGTATAATCCTGCATCTATAAAAGGGAATTCTAGATGTAGATTATGCAAAATATAAATTCTTACAAGCATACGTAACCTTTGGTATTCGAATACTATTTTGTCCACCTTGTTTTGCATTTATGTGCTTACTCTGGTATATATATATATATATATAT
>NC_068984.1:509581-510485 GCF_001194135.2 Octopus bimaculoides
TGTGTGTGTGTGTGTGTGTGTGTGTGTGTGTTAAATAAAATGAGACAACAAAGCCAAGGCAGTGTGAAATTTCTAGGACATTTATAAAGAGAAAGGTAATCTTACAGCTGTTTCAGGGATATGGGGTATATCCCATCATCAGAGACGATATGAGAAAGCTAAATAGAAGGAAATAGTGGAGTTCATTATATAAGAAGTTATCTTGGAAAGGGAGAGATATAGGAAGAATAAAGGGAAATAAGAGAATAAAAATATATGTTGGATGTTACAGTTGCATTTCAATAGCCCTACACAGTACTTTCCTTGGATAATGGAACTGCAGCTGTAACACCCAACATATATTTTTATTTTTATTCGCTTATTCTCATTTATTCTTCCTATATCTTTCCCTTTCCAAAATAATTCCTGAAACAGCTGTAAAACTACCTTTCTCTTCACAAATGTCCCGAGAGATTTGACATTGCCTTGGCATTGTTGTCTCATTTTATTTCATTTATTATGCATGCTCACACACGACCCGCATTAGACTCCTCACGCATACTATTATTGAACCTTCCGTGGCGTTTACATAATTTTAGCTGCCATTTTGGGTCTTTTAAATACCAAAACCTCTTATATATATACATCTGTCAGACGGGACCTTGATGACCGCTATTAACCAGGAAAGTATACTAGTCCTTATATATATTTAATACTCAATATTTCATATATTCAATAAGACATTCAATACTTAATTTCATTTTACTATTTATATTATATATTCCATATTCTATATCCCACATTAATTTTATAAGAATATAAATAAAACATAAAAAACAGAGTTGGAACTCTTTTAAATAATATATTCCTCTATACACTATCATACAAACACCTTCTTTATTTTTTTTATTATATATATATATAT
>NC_068984.1:511437-512096 GCF_001194135.2 Octopus bimaculoides
GATCCTTTCTAACAATTCGCGTAAGAGTCCGACGGCCCCTATCTGAAAGTTTTGGTTTTCTTCTGAAGTCTTATTTCGACGAGGAGGTTTACCCTCTTTCTCAAAGCCTGTCTTTACTTTCGAGACAGTACTTCTTGATACACCAAACATTTGGGCTGTTTTCGCGACGCTAGCGCCTGCCATACGAGCACCAGCAATTTGACCTCTTTGAAAGTCCGATAGATCTGTCATTTTAATGAATTTTAATTACCTTTTACTGATGATATCTGAAAAGAAACAGTAATTTTAGCAAACCGTATCAAGCAACACTAATAATAAATAAAAAAAAACAACAAAAATAAACAAGCTTTTGACGGTTTTATAGATATTTCAAAATTATGATGCTAGGTCTTTCCATTATTTTGTCCAATCCTTGAATATATATATATATATATATATATATATATATAATATTTATCTCTGTACATACATACATACACACACACACAAACATATAATTGTAGATACGATAACAACTGCATATACTTTTGTGTGTGTTAACATGTATATGTATACCTAACATGTATGCTTGTACATGTGTATAAATGTATACATAACATGTATACGTGTACAAATGTTTATATATATATATATATATATATATATATATATATATATAT
>NC_068984.1:512690-514014 GCF_001194135.2 Octopus bimaculoides
ACCTACGGAAATGAGTTACTCAAGTAATTGTAGGATGAAGTAAACTTGTAATTGCTACAAACATATTTTTCTTGTTAAAAGTGTTTAGTAGAGAGCTCAATAAAGTAAAGAAAATTGGATTTTAAGAAATATACTGTGATATAAGTATATTCTAAGACATATACATATCTACTCTTGGAAATAAAATTAAGCTATATATATATATATATATATATATATATATATATATTGCAATAGCCACACGATATTCTCTATAGTCATTTCGGTCTCCAATGTGTTTCTGGTAATTAATTATTCATAGAAAATGTATAGATATATGTTACCTTTTTAAATAGCAAAGAGAGGCGTTGGAGAATTTTACTGTTTAATACACCCCAGAGTATATAGACACGCTGATAATAAATATATCGCTTAAGTTGTTTACAAAAGTACTCGGATCATAGAATTTTGCATAAAATGTAAATGAAAGAGTATGATAATGCGGAATCTTGAGCGCTCTATATTCGTCACTTTTTATATATCTCCGGTTATAACATTAGGGTGTATATAAACAGAAAAATAAATTTTGGAGACTTCCTTTGTTATTTCAATAACATATCATGTGCATGTATACATTTTCATAAACACTTTACTATAAGAAATTTAAAAAAAACGAACGTTTGGGACATTCCCCAAATATATTTGCCGGAGTGAATAGGACAGTAAACATCCAAAGTTATCCAACCTTAATATAAGATTATTCTAAAAACCTTCAGACAAAAGAAAGAGGCGAAAAACAACCAAGCATAACTTCCGACAGCCAACTTCATTTCACAGGCAGCATTGTCTATCATATATGAAGAACAGTCATACAAACCATGTGTACTAAATATCCACTACAAACATAGTCCAGAGCAGTTTGGTATAAGCCGCAGACTCTCCATATTACACTACTTCTGAAAATCGGGAACTTTGAAACCGGTAAAATAATAAACTTTCTTCAAGTGTGTGTGTATGTGTGTGTATATATATATATATATATATATATATATATATGGGAGAATGTACGAAAAAACAACAGACGAGGACAGGTGGTGTAAACAACAAAAGGATGTATTAGTATGACGCTCGGGAATACGGAAAGTCTTTAACGTTTCGAGCTACGCTCTTCAACAGAAAGAATACGGAGACAAGGAGAAATAAAGGAGGTTTACAAAAGTGGAAAAGTTCAAAAGTTTTTTAGACGTCGTGGTATATTGAGGCGATTTCCAATCATATATATATATACGTGTGTGTGTGTGTGTGTGTAGAAGGTTGAAAAGGAACACACGAGTTGATATATATG
>NC_068984.1:514720-526755 GCF_001194135.2 Octopus bimaculoides
ATCTCTTGAGTGTATCATTTTTAATATTTGTGTGTGTGTTTGTGTTATTCTAAGGCCGTGGTGGATATGTCGTTTGTTGTAGATGTGTTCAAAAGGGGTCTGTATTTTGTAATAAAGAGAGTCTCTTTACTAATTCGTTGGCTACAGGTTGTATCGTCCCTGAATTGGTAGAGGGAGAAAGTTCTGAAGCTTGAATCTTTGTCATTGGCGTAAATGTCGATGTGTTGGCTGAATGCTATTTTTCTGTTTTGGGGAATTTTGATCTGGGATCTGTGCAGAACCATCATATAATGTAGACTGTTTTTTGTTTGGCCTATGCATTACTCTTGACACCCAGAGCACGTTAGTGCGTATATCAGGTTTTCCGAAGCACATGTGAAGTTGCTTTTCACTGTGAAATTAAATTGACGCATATCCAACAGTTGGGTCTTCCGCATTTTTTTACTGACAACTTCTGTGTTGTTGAACGTATTTGGGCTTGTGTTAGGAAACTTTTCATGGATTTCGGTTGTCTCTTGCTTTTTATGATGGTGTGTGTTTGTTGGATTAAATTCATTCTGTGGTAATTTTTTAGCACTATCTATCTATCTATGTATATATACACACACACGCATTCACACATAAATTAACATAGGAAATGTAACAAGAATTTTATCATATAATGTATGCGTGTTTCAGGTAATTGGTTTCAACTGATTGGGCATACAAGATAATATGAGCTAGCATATGTATACAGGATGTAGTTAGAAGAGAGAGAGAGAGAGAGAGAGAGAGAGAGAGAAGGATAAACAAAGAAAAGCGGACTAAGGTGAGGTGGAAGAAAATTGTAGTGCGTGGCAGCCGAAGGAATCCGTTTCATCTAATAAGGTGATTAATTTGTTGCTATGACAGAGTTTTCGTCACATGCTGTAATCTTATCAATGACGCGCTTCTCCTGCATTTATTCCATGTAAGTATAAACTTACACCGGACTCTGTGCCACTTCTTCAATATATAATTGTCTATTTTCATGTTTGGGTATTTATAATCCACAAATTCTTTGTATATAATTCTAAATGGGGTGGCATTCCTGTGGTTCTATTTGTATAAGGGGGCGAGTGTCTATACCAATGTTGTGTGCGAGATTTGATAGCTTTGTGAATTGTTGTTTCTGTGGTTTTAACTTAAATTTCATTACCTGTGCGTGCCCCCCCACAAACACATATCTACACACCTGTATACATATACTTCCTAAGCTTTCAACTTTGTCATTCTATTCCGTTAAATGATTGCTGATTTGTCGCTTGATTTTTGTTTCTCTCTTTCCAGCCATTCATAATCGACGTTTAGCAACAAATGGTTTTACTATCTGTTTCTTAATTAAGGTTCTGCTTTTCTATATTTATCTTGCAAATACAAATCCATACGTACCTGCCACTACCATATAAATACACATTCGTATACATACATACATACAAATGTATAATGTATCCATCTGTATACATATGTGTATACATATACACACATATATAAGAGTATAAATATTATATGTATATGTACGTAGGTATATAGATATATATATATATATGCATGTAATTTATAACAAAGGAATAAATATCCATAAAAATGCATCTAACTACTTAACTGCGGCTATCACATGTAATCGATTATGGCTTTATATCAGCATGTAACATGCTTTTGATAATGGTTTTAGGTTTCTTATGTAGACGAGTATAGACAAGGACAACAATCTTATCTCTACCAACTGGTAGAACATCCATACTACGAGAGCGAGAGAGACGCGTGCGCAGGAACACTATGGTGGTAAGTGATCGTATAAAAGACGAGTGGACTTCAGCAGGTTTAGAACTCCGATCTTTCAAAGTTTGAACAAATATAAGCAACGCATTCGAACCACCACTGTTACTGGTTCGCCTTTACAGGTTATCCCAAAAGTCACTGATGAGATTCAATTGTTAATAACTTCCATAACTTTACAAATAAATACATAATGGAAATTAATATGCACAAGTCACATTTTGCAACACCACAACATCACGTTTGAAAAATGATATCACTTAAATGGCAGTCATTTTCGACTTCACAAGCCCGTGCTCTTTCCAAAACTTGCACCATAACACCCTCAAGAGTTTCAGACTCCACTTCTCTGATTTCTCTATTGATGTTCTCCTTCAGTTGCACCAGTGTCTTCGGGCAGATCAAGTCTGAGGAATGTGAAGGCCATTCAAAGTAGACTTCACACATGGTTCCAGCAAGATAAGGCAACTGCTCATACCGCAAGAGAAACAATGCAGTTGCTACGGCAGTGCTTTGGAGAGAGACTAATCTCCCGCTACGGCAATGTCAACTGACATTCACGTTCTCCAGGTTTGACTAGCCCAACTTTTTTATTGTAAGGACAACTGAAAGAGAGGGGTTTACGTCAACAAACCAGAAACCCTGGGGCAACTGAAGGAGAACATCAATAGAGAAATCAGAGTATTTGAGTCTAAAACTCTCGAGGGTGTTATGGTGCAAGTTTTGGAAAGAGCACGAGCGTGCGAAACCGGAAATGACTGCCATTCAAGCGATGTCCTTTTTCAAACGTGATGTAGGAGTGTTGCAAAATGTGACTCGTGCCTATTAATTTCCATTATGTCCTTTAATATTGTACCAAAATTTCATGCATTTATTTGTAAAGTTATGGAAGTTATTAAAAATTGAAACCCATCTGTGAATTTTGGGACATCCTGTATTTACTCACACATACCTGCAAACATATATATGCACACATACATGTGCATACATACACACTTGTATAAACATGCACCTATTCATTTATATATTTATAAATGTATATATATGTATGTATATATAACTACATGTGAATCGTTGGCGATTTTCTTCCTCCGTCTTCCTTTCTATTGGACTTTCCTCTGTTTCTGAAGAAGAGCTTTGCTCGAAACATTAAACCATCTTTCTTTCCTTCCATGAGCGTCTGCTAATACTTTACATGTACCACGTGCTCGCGTTGTTGTTTTTTGTGTTTGTTCATCTTCCGGCGTACGTACACTTTGAACTTTTATATGTAAGTATATATTTATCTAAATTCTGTACGACTATTCTTTCTTTCTATCAGCCCTTTCACGCTCATTCGTTTATATATTATATATATAAGCAGGAATGAAAAGGCAAGCGTTTGGCAGGACTTGACAATGACATTTAATTTAGTTATATATTAACAAAACGGTGTACCTAACAGCTGTTTCTAGAGTATCCAAGCTACTAGAACATTGTACCGAGTGAGGATTCCATAATCAAAGAAGAAGCTGTTAAACAGGAACATTACTCATCGATTACATTATTGTAGTTCATTTTATCAAGAGATAGAGGCGGAATCCAATTAACAATCCAATTAAAATAGATATTCGTTTGGTAGATCCCTAAACAAGAGAAGAAAATCGGTAATATCCATTAGTAGAATCAAAACAGAAAGAATGGTTTGATTATAATGCATGGTGAGGGAAATAGATATTACCAGATCCAATGTTGGATAAAGCCGTCAGTCTGTTATAAACTTTCTATTGAGTGGGTGTGTTCGGCTCTTATATGCATTGACTCTGTAACTTACCAAACCGCTAGATGTTGCAAGCACATGGAAAGGATTTTTATTTTCGTGTTGTCGTTTCTCTGCAGTGGGTTGTTAGAATACCGACGGTGGTTCCTATTCATTGTTACTCATGCCAGTGTTATATGCTTCTACATAAGCTACAGGTCGGTTCTCCTAAATAAGTTGTGCCAGTGTTCCTACATTATCTTTTCGTGTATCTATTGCTGAACGCTACACCTCTAGTCTACCATTTACCTGTTGATTTCTTTTGTATACCTTGCAGTCGTGTCACAGGATTTTCCTGCATGAGTATATCCTATTGATTAATTGTCTAATGGATCTACCCAGTTGGCATTTTACCTTAATTATACATTTCGTTTAACCTCAAGCTCTCCTATATCCATAAATTGGTTCCTTCCTGATGACAGTACCGACAAACATTATACCCTTTTGAAATTGTTATCCTGCTATGAATCTAATTTCTTTTCTTATTGCCGGATTCTACAATTGGACCCCACCTCCAAACAAATTGTTGTTCATTGTTTTAAACTTTTTTCTGTGTCAGTTGTTCACTCTGTGCCTTTCTTTTTGGGTTACAGCTGAAAAATTGCTTGAGATGGATGAAAATCTCCAGCATCTTACCAATCTAAGGATTGGTAGCTGATTTTTTCCTCTTCTTTAATATAGCCAGAATTCAGTAGACTGGCACTTCATGGCCGTAAGTTTCTCATAAAATGATAGAAAGATTTGTTCTTTTCTTATCCTTGGTTTCTAACCAGAATTCTGTACCTTGGACGGAAAGTCTACCATTGGAATATTTAGACTGATAACCAATTTTGATATTATTTTGGATTGAATTAGTTGTCTTGGATAGTCTTGATGCTGTTCTCTTCTTATTTTTGAGCACGTTCTTTCTTTGTTTGTTTCCATTCTTTTTAATTTTCATTTATTCTTTCGTCTCTTCCTTCTCCCCTATATTTTTTTCGATTATTACTTTCTTACATTCTTTTTTCGTTCTTCCTGTCCTTTTGTTTTCCATTTATTCACTCATCAATTCATTCTTCCTTATTTTGTCTCTTTTCCTTCTCTATTTTTACTTAAATTATTGTTTTGTTTTCACCTGTCTAGTTCTTCCAACCTTTTCTTACAAAATAAATCAACTCAGTTATTCGCTGTTTATACCATCCTCCTCCTAACCCTCATTTTGCTATTCAGCTCCTTCCTTCTCACTCTCTCCTTCTCCTTGCAGCCATTGCTTAATCGCTTCCAATTTCCGCCATTTTATGTAAAATAACACCGAACTAACAATTACCTGACCTAAAACATTAGCGATTTCAGGTGAAAAGCCTTTATAATATTCCTCGTTTATTTTTACAGTTAAATCAAGAGGATTGATACAAATACTGCTGGGTGTTAAATCAAGCGAATTGATACATTTCCCGCTGCTTGTATTTGTTTGCTACACAAGAGAAGAAAAATGGAAGAATCACGTAGAAGCAGGTAAAAATCTTGCAGTAACATTTGGGATTCATGAATTGAAGCCAGGATAGAAACTGCAAGTTTAGTCAGATACGTCAAGTGAAAATGATTAACAGAATAAAGGAATGAAGTTGTTCAGAATAAAAGGAAATGTAGGAAGTTATTTTATCAAGATGATCGCAGCAGAATACAAAGTTTTCTACAGAATGAAAGAGATACACGTTTCCCTTTTTTTATATTTAACAAAAATAATAATAATAAACATAGGTTCGGAATATTAACTGAATATATTTGCTTTAATCTTATAAATAGGAAAATGGCAGGGAGACAGGAAACTACAACAGCTGATGATGTTTTTTTAATGAATTGTAAGGATGGGGGACGAGAGGCAGATGTGAAACTACTGCTGCTGTGGCGGTTGCTGTTTCTGCTAAATTCTACAGCAATCAATAAATCTGAGGTATTCTTTGTCTGCTACGATCAGTGAGCTCAGAACCAATGTCATTCTAGTCACATATTGCATCAATAAAAATAATAGCATCAGTTATCTATTCAAAACAATTAATACTAATCACAGTGAGATCGATACGTTCGAATCAGATAGGTGTGGTGAGCACCAATAACATATTGGGTCAATATGGTAGGCATTCAGTCGAATACTTGAGTAGACTTATCCAAATGTGCCTCCGCCCCAATTGTATGACATTATACTAATATTAGAAAGCTTTTTTTTTTTTTTTGAACTGGGTGAATGATAGAATCGGTGGAGCAACGGATGTAATATTTTGGAGTATTTATTGACGTCTCTACGTTCTGAGTTCGATCTCTGGCTACATAGACTTTATCTTTAAGGGTCAACTGAAATGATTAAGTTTTGGAATATACCCAATCGACTGCAACACCAACAGCAGTAGCAGCAGGGACAGCAATAACAACAACAAACACAAAGAAAAACAGAATAAATCAAGTGAAACGCTGGTTAGAGAGTTGGAAAATGCCTTGTGGTATTTCGTCCAGTTCTTTACATTCTGAGTTGTAGTCCCACCGAGATCAATTTTGCCTTCATCCCTCCGAAGTCGATAAAATAAAGTTCCAATCAAGTATTCATGTCCAAAGTATCGACTAACCAGATCTCCTTAAAAATTGCTGGCATTGTGCCTAAATTAGAAACATTTCTTTTCCTCCTCCTCCCATCCTTATTTTGTTTGGGTTGTATTATTGAACTGTCTTGCGTAGGATGCGGGCTGTTCCCAGCTGGGCTAGTTTTTGGTGAGTGTGTAGTGTTGAAGGTCCAGGTAGATCTTCTACGTTTTTGTTCATATGTATTTTATCATATCCACTGCTCCAGTTATTACTGGTCTTGTTTTCACCGCCATGCCTCATATCTTCAATGCTTCAGTTTTGAGGTCTTTGTACTTTGACAATTTCTCCACTTCTTTTTGGGCAGTGTTTTGGTCAGAAGGGACACCAATGTCTATCAACAAGCAGGTGTTATTGTTATTATTATTATTATATTTTATATTTATACAAGTTGGCTCCAAGTCTCGCCCAGATACCTCAAGAGACAACAAGTTAGAAGTTCATGTTGGTATTATGCCTAGGGTGCCATATATTTGGTTTTGCACATAGTATTGTTCTAGAGAATGTTTAAGAAATCATAAGAAAATTATGAGTTTGTTTTAAAATTTGGGATTACATAGACAGCATTTTACGTAGGATATGGGCAGTTCCCACGAGCACTATCTTTTGAATTTCTGCCATTTTTGGGTTCCCTAGTATCTGAGCTAGGTAGCAATCATCCCCTTTTGCTATCATTACTAGGGCACCTTTGACTACAGCTATTTTTATAGTTTTCAGGTTCCACATTTTGCCAATTTCTATCTCAAGATCTTTATATTTGCTCAGTTTTTGGTAGGTCTTGACTGATACGTTTATATCAACTGAGACAGTCATATCAATGGGGAGGCATGATTTTTGTCTAAAGTTTTTCAATATGATGTCTGGCCTATTTGCATCTATCTTTCTGTCAGTTTGAATGGTGAAGTTCCAGAGGAGTGCGATGTGATCATTTTCAAGTACTGGGGGTGGTTTGTGTTCCCACCAGTTTTTATCATGGGGCAAGTCCAGGTTTTTGCAAATTACCCAGTGAATATATTGTGCAGCTCTATCATGCCTGTTGAGATACTCTGTAGGCGCAAGCAGACTGCACATGGAGACAACATGATCGATGGTCTCATTCTGTTGTTGGCATATACGACATAATGGGGAGCTGCCATTCTTTAATATGTTGGCCTGGTAGTTCTTTGTAGGTAGGCATTGATCTTGGGCAGCTGTGATAAACCCTTCTGTTTCTGATTTCAAGCCAGACGCCATTAACCACTGACGGGTAAGGGCTTTGTCAGCGTCGGCATTATTCGCTCTCTTTGGGTATTTGTCATTCAGAGGTTTTTCTTGCCATTTATCAGTCATAATATCTAAGGCAGTAGTTTTAGCCCTGGGTTTCATACGCTCTTACGGCCATATCACGCTGAGAGCACCGGTTCTCGTCCGATCACCGAAGTTAAGCAACGTCGAGCCTAGTGAGTACTTAAATGGGTGACCGCTTGGGAAACCTAGGTGCTGTAAGCATCGCACACTTTTTTCCACGGCGGTGCATCAGCATGGCCGCAGCTCTAAGCTGAAACTATAAAAAAAAAAAATTATTGTTTCATTTACACACAACCGATTAAACTATTGGAAAAGAAAAATTCCTAACATTGGGCAACAATAAGTAACCTTAGCTACGAAGAACCCACCTAAGCATCCTAGCTGTCCCTAATAGCACAGTTTTCTGGAGATGTTATTATCACTATTATTATTTTCATATACACTCAACAGATTAGACTGCTGAAAAAGGAAAGAATCCTAACATTGGGTTACAGCAAGTCACCTTAGATGCTAAGAACCCTCCTAAGTATCTTAGCTGTTTCTAATAACACTACTTTCTGCAGCTGTACTAAACTGGGTTTATGTCCATTTCCTCCATCCGTCTGTTCAGAACGTTAGTGTCATTATTATTATAGTTATTATTATTATTTTTATTATTACATGAAAACTCACACCTTATTTTGCTGGGTATAATAGAAAGTGTCAGCTGTCTAGAGCCAGCAGACTAAGATGACACTTGTTTTACTGGTCATGCTTCAAGAACCCTGCGAAGAATTCCTGCAGTTCCAAGCAATGCTGATTCTTGTAGGTGTTCTACCTTCACACTTGCACCAATCTTTTCCAACCATTTTGGTAGTTGAGTGCTGATACTGCCAAAAGTAATTGGTGCTCACTTTTGGTATCACGTCTACTCTCTTTATTGGCCACCGCCTTCGTATTTCTCACTGTAAATCGTCATAGTTGTTTATTTTTACTTCTTCTTTCACATTGATCCTGTTGTCACCGGGGAATGCTATGTCGATTGTCATACATGTTCTTTCTCTTTTATTCACCACAGCAATGTCCGGTTTCCGATGCCTGGTCAGGTGATTGCACAGGATCATGACATCCCACAGGATTTTGCAGTTCTCATTCTCGGTTACTACTTCTGAGGTTTGCTCAGACCATGTCTTTGCTCTTTGTAGTCCGTGATTTCGACAAAGCTTCCAATGGATCGTTCTTGCCACATTGTCAGGGCTTCGTTTGTATTCGCCTTGTGCTAATTCCGGGCATTCACTAACGAGCTGCCATACCATTTCATCCCTTTCACAACACATTATGCAAATGTCGCTATCGGTTGTGTTGTCAATT
The DNA here is from genome assembly GCF_001194135.2 of Octopus bimaculoides. Classification (NCBI taxonomy): domain Eukaryota; kingdom Metazoa; phylum Mollusca; class Cephalopoda; order Octopoda; family Octopodidae; genus Octopus; species Octopus bimaculoides. Next base: position 523,566 of record NC_068984.1, read on the forward strand.
CTGCACTTCATATAGTTGGTCCTTAACGTTTGTTCCTGGTCTGCGCATACGACAAAACATCTCACTGATAAAGAGCTTCTGTCTATCTTCAGGTCACTCTTCCTCATCCACAGCCACCGCTCCTCTGTATCTGTCCTGGCGTTCACATCTCTTGCAAACTGTCTGTAAATATTTTTTTCCTTCCATACTTTTTGTTTAAATTTTTCTTCAGTTACACAATTTTCAGTTTTAATGACGATGGCCTTCTTTGTGCTTCAACAGTGGCTCCACGGCATTTTTTTATATACCACTTTAGGCTTTTCTCTGCTTTGATAAGTCCTGGAAACTGATCAAACTTCTCCCTTCTGGTCAAGTACAGCCTATCGGTGATACTCTTAGGGTGGAAGGCTCCGTGTTTTGTCCACATTTTTATCGTCTTGGTATCCATTTTATAATTCCCGCTCCATACCGAAGTGATGCTATCGCCCATGTATTAACTGCTTGGATTTTATTCAATTCACTCAGTTTTGAGCGCAGTACCAACCTCAATCTTCGGAAATAGTCCATCTTCAGTTTCCCTTTCTTTTCCTATTATCTCGTTGTACTCTAGTACACCAAGGTATTTGTATCCTTCCGTTCCAATTTGCTTAATCAAGTCTCTATTCGGTAGTTCTATCCCTGCTAGGGACTGTACCATGCCTGTTTTTAGGTAGATTATTCCGCACTTCTTGAGTCCAAATTCCATTCTAATATCGGCACTAAAACAGTGGACCGTGTTCACCAAGGAACTCACTTGTGTCTCATCCTTGCCATACAGTTTCAAATCATCCATGAAGAGGAGGTGGTCGATTGTTTGGGATTTTTCCATTAGTTGTTACCCCCGCTTCATTTTCCTTAGTACCAATGCCAGTGTATCTTGCGGAGGACAAAGCAACGGAGATAAGCTGCCACCCTGGAAAATCCCTCTTCTGATACCCAGGGTGCCCAAGCTTTTTCTGTAAGATGTCAGTTCTATTTTCCATCCCACCATTCTTCTCTTCAAGAAACACGTTACATTCCTCGCAATTCCAAACAGATCGAAGCACTCGATGATCCACGAATGTGGAATCATATCACAAGCTTTGCGATAGTCAATCCAGGCCACATTATTATTATTATTATTATTATTATTATCATCATCATTATTATTTTCTCTTTATCACAGGTTTTGTTGGAACTCCTGCAGTCTTGCATGCGTAACGGGATTGCTATCTGCAGTCCACGGTACCATGCTATTCGTTCTTTTCAGCAATCTAATACTTTCCTGATTATTCTGGCTATACCAAGAAGACAACCCTTTTGTAACAGTTCTACTGGGCACTCTATTCCAATTTCCTTTATATTCCTCTGATTCCATCTGATATTGTTCCCAAGATCCCAACAATAATTGGCACTATATTCACCTTCGTTTTCCATAGCCGGGCTATTTCGTACTTAAGAGGATTGTGTCTATCTTTTCACCTCCCTTCTTGACTATTCGGGGGTCAAAGGGTCATGCAACGTCAGCTTTATAGCATCTGTGGTGCACCTTGCCCACCACCACTACTTCCGGTCTGTTATGATCTAGTTACTGATCTGTTTGGATTGGGAAATCCCACAGGATTTTGCTAGCCTCCGACTTTGCCACTCTCTGCGGTTTGTTCTCATAACACGTCTTGTCTCTCTCTAGCCTCTACTTTTCGCACAGTTTCCAGTGTAGCACTTTCGCTGCCTGGTCGTGTCGTCACAACTTGTAGTGGTTTGGATCAAGTCTAGGGCAAGTCTAGGGCTAAAATTATTATTATTATCAACGAAACGAAGAAAAAGTGGGGGACGTGTAGATAATGGAGAGAGAGAAGGGCGGATGGAGAGACTGAGATGGTGAGAGGAATGGATAGAAAGAATATGAGAGAAAATTGCTTGTCTTTCAATTTGTAGAGGAGGAGCGGCTGATTAAATCTATATTCTTTATCGTGTGGTGGTCTTGACTTTCATCCATACGTGCCTCTCTCCCTCTCTTTCTGTCAGAACAACTCGACTAACACACACGTCACAGTAATCTGTTGAGCTTTTCTTTTGCTTCCTTTTATGTCTTCCTTTGTTTCTTGTGTGTTACTTAATCTTTCTAAACTTCCCTGCCTCCTTCTCCTTCTCCTTCATACCCTCTCTCTTTCTCTCACCCACCCACCCTTCTTCTTCAATGTTAATGGCGTTACAGGATTTAGTTTTATTGTAAGAGAGGATGTGACCTCGTCAAGAACTGTCAGTTGGTTGCTATAGACACACACAAGAATGGCTTCAAGACATGATAGCAGTACATCTATGAAGGAATATAGATCAATAGAATAAACTCGGACGCTGAACTTTGCAAAGTAGAGTACCGATACTATCACCGTTAGGGAGAAGTTGTTGTTGTTGTTGTTGTTTAACCCTAGGCCACTCCTGATCGTGGTAGGTCTATGTTATGGTTATCCCGAAAGAAGATCTGTACCGAAATTTGATTTGAAGTATTAGAATGGCAACTGGAAATTTCTGTGAGAATTTGGCCATAAGAACTCTACCTGGGTAAAGGATTTAGCATTCTATTTAGAATATAATCTCATGTCAAATCTGAAGCTTAAATGAAATCTTGATCTACGATTAAAAGCTTTTCAGTGGAGCGAGATCGTGTCATGGAGTCTCTTGTTTAAATGACAAAAGAGTATATTTGAAATTACATTATCCAATGTGTTCTTCGTATTTTGAAATGATAGGATGAAATATGACGGCAGTTTCACGGCTATTTCTGGCAGGTAAATGGTTAAGGAGGGCTTCATCTAGTTGACAGGAATTATGTTGGTTATACATGACTAAGAATCGAGGGTTCGAATCACGTTTGCACTTTTGCAATGTTTTCAGACATTTAAGTTACTACCTTTTTTTTTTTCCATATTTTCCTGCTTAGTAACACTTTCATACTTTACTGTCCAGCTGTAACACTTTCAGATTTTACTATCCAACAACACTGCCTTACTTTCTGAACCAGGGTTTTTGTCAATATCTTTGGAGAGGATGATACATGGTTAGGGATGTAGTCGACATATGGCTGATATTTTATTTGTATGTATACATGTATGTATATATGTATTTACGTATGTGTGTACATATGCATGTATCGATATGTGTATAGTAGGTAGATACCTATATATATATA
>NC_068984.1:526765-537663 GCF_001194135.2 Octopus bimaculoides
TACACACACATGTATTCATACCTACACAAGCAAGCAAGCACTCACACACACACACAGAGAAGAGTATCAAATGTAAATAAATGCCACATTCTAACAAGAATGCAACACAGCAAATGTCACCGTTTCCGACCCGTGATGCAGGTGGTGAATTTTATGAACTCTTAAGGATTTGCAACTTGAAATCAGGCTCCGTTGTTGGCTTTCAAGGAGTTCGTTGTGAGAATTAGACAACTCTTGCTATTTTAGTGTATTTCAAAGATAAGAAATTGTTGTAGCGGATGTGCTCTTTACTGGGAGGAAACAAGAAGCTGTAATTGATTTACAATTGCTAACCCATAACACATACACACATACAGATACAGATTAATGCATGTGTTTGTATATGTGCATGTATGTGTGTATCTGTGGGTGAATATATGTATATATAAATATATACATGCATGTGCATTGTTTTCAGATGTGTGTGTGTGTGTGTGTGTGTGTGTGTGTGAATGTATGTAAATTAGTGTATACGTATATAAATGTATGTATGTATATATATACATATATATGTATATATATATATATATACACAGACACATACAGACACAGACTCTCTCTTTCTCTCTCTGTCTCACACACACATATGTTGAAATACACACATACACATACGTATATATGTGTGTGTGTGTGTGGGGGGGTATGCATGTGTGTAAATAAATAAGAATATGTATATATTTGCAATATTTCTTGTTGAAAACAAATCAAATCACGAACTCCACCGAGATCTTGACACAATTCAGTGGATTAATTCATATATTTTAGTAAGTTGCTGACTGCAACGGGTGTATAGATGTTCCGCTTGGTTGTGAGATCTTCAAGATCTCTCATTCGTGTAGAACAAACAAAGCAGCCATTGCAATCCACACACGCGCGTGCGCGCATGCATGCATACGCACACATACACTGACATACACTCACTCACTCACACACACACACGTGCGTGTGCGTGTGTGTGTGTGTGTGTGTGTGTGTGCGCGTGTGCGCGTGTGTGTACATACAATAATATCACCGAAAATGTTGACTGATATTTATATTTATCAATACAAAAACGTAAATTCATGTGTATGTATATAAAGTATGTATATAAAGAAAGTGTGTAGATTAGTTTCTTATCTTAGGAAATAGAATACCGATGTGTCGAATGTCTCCTTAGTGGACAACATGTTAGTCACGTGACTAAGGAGATATTAACATAAAACTTGGTGAAGCAAATAAATCTTTTAGAAAGCAGCTTCTTAGTATCCAAAGAGTATCTTTTAGAATATACTAGACTGGGAAGCGAGCCAATTTGGACAGCATCACTTCCGAGACATGCAAGAAGCGATAAAACATAGTCACCATTATACAAACTTGCGGAACTTGCAGAAACGTCAAGAAATTTCTATCTACAAGATCTTATCTTTTCTATGGTTGTGTATATAGGGCAAGCTCAATACCATCTGATGTTAGAAGAATTATGCGGGTTTACAAGAAATACTTTTAAGATCCGATACAATCAACACATACATTCGTTTAAGTATAAGAGAAAGAAGTAATTGCACCTCATTCCTTGTGATCTGAAAGATCATAAATAGCAAGAGACTCTCGCAACCGAATGAATTATCAGCTTCTTTTGAATAAATAAACTTTACTAGAAGTAGAGACAACTCTTTAGAATGTAGTGCCTTTTGAGTATGTGTATTCTGGGATTGGTCAATTGACAGAGTCGTGAGATTGTCGGATAGATGTACCTTGTTGTTCACTATGCGCTAAATTCAAATCCTTCCGCGTTCAAGTTTGCATTTCCTCCTACCAGGGTCGACAAATAAAGTTCCAATCCAGAACAAGAGTTAGGGGAATTGTCAGTGCACCAAATAGGATGCTTTGCGACATTGAGTCTGGTTCTCTGCATTATTGGGTCATCACTGAGCTGGACTGTATTGGCCATTGTCATTTCCTCGGACCACATCAATGGAGCATAACACGAAGATCTATCTACATGCAGGGACAACTGCTGATCTTTTCGAAAACAAAATGTATCTCAATATACAACACGGAAATTAATGGGAAAAACGTTTCAAGTTATTGAATGTCGTGTTACGGCGAGATTCTCAAACAACGAAGAATTCTGTAATACGATGATGCGGATGTTAGTATTTTGAAAAGCTGTTGTCAGCTAAGTCCGTCGTGAGGATCATACAGTCGCCTTCCTCTGTGTGGTGGTCGTAGCAAGAGAGATTTTGGGGAAAGAATTGAAAATGTTGAAGACACCTTCCCCTTCGGTAGTTTCTTCAAGTTCAAGAAGCTGAAGGTTGTTAAGGAGGAGCTCTTGATGGGCCGAGAGAACGGGAGCACTCACAGCCTGATCACGAGGGACGGACAACACAAATGAGAGAGTGCACTTGCACTCGGTAGTCACAGTATTCCTGGATGTGTGAGCTTCCCCGGTTGTCCCTTGATATCAATCCCGTCCCACGTATTGAGATAATTCATTTGTTATGTATTTGGTCTGTCTGTTTCTCCATCATCGATTTTGCAAAACCCTTCCGGCATCATTTTTGTTATTTGTCCTTGAAACGTCCTCTCATCTGCCACCCTTGAGGAAGATATAAATTTGAACAAGAATAACAGCAACAACAAGAAACGCAACCATAATAACAACAACAGCAACAACAATAACAGCAACAACAACAACAACAACAACAACGATGATCTTGGTAGTTGTTATTGTTGTTGTAGTAAACAAGGTAGTATAGAGATGCCTGGGGAGTTGAGTCCGTGACTCGATTACAATTCATTTACAAAGATTAATGTCTTGGGCAAAGAAAGAACGAAACACACGCGCGTGCACACATACAAGAAAAAAAGCGAAGAATATATATTAAAAAAAAAAACGGTAACTATGAACGTAATCATGTTTTTTTTTAATATTTTCCAGGGAGTCCTTACAAATTCCAGGTTTCATGTCTTTCTACAGAAATCAATATTATTTCGTTAATTCGTCGTTTTCGTCACGTGGATCGCTTATCGAAAGGAACTGAAATAAGATATTGATCAGTGCCTATTGAACAGTGGATTCTGTTCAGTTATCGTGTGATCTCTCGGTAGGTTGTTCTCCGTTATTTAGCCAAGAAACTAAACTGGCTTAATGTAACTATCGGTATCAAGGGAAGAAAGACAGTGTGTTCCACTGTAATAATAAACACGACCACAAGAAATCGATATATAATCGATAAAACATTGATCTAGTGTGTCAGCCTTAAAGCTTACCGTAATCAGATCTGTGTTGCCGGTATCGATGACCAATACGACACCAAAAAATAAATCGCCGATAACAAGAGGGGAAAGACCAAGTAAGGAGGACTTAGTTCACGGTTTTGTTGTCATTTGCTTCTGCTGCTGCTATCGTTGATGTTGCTATCGTCGATGTTGCTAATGTCATTGACGATGCTTTCGTTGCTATTAATGTTGCTACTTTTGTTGCTGCTACGAGGGTAAATGCTGTTGCTATTGTTGTTATAATTGCTGAGTTATTACTGTTCCTCCGGTTATTGTATCTCTCATCCTTGCTAATGCTATTGATGTTGTTCTTGCCACAGGTTGCTATGGCTGTTTCAATTCTTGTTGCTACAGTTGTTGTTGCTATTGCTATTGCTATCGTCATTGATATTTCTGTGATTACTGATCTTGCCATTCAGTCATTGAAGTTATTACTGTTGCTATTTTTCATGCCAATGCAATGTTTCAACTGTTGCTAATGTTACAACTGTTAGTATTCTGATGTTGATATTACATTCCTTACTCTTTTACTTGTTTCAGTCATTTGACTGTGGCCATGCTGGAGCACCACCTTTAGTCGAGCAAATCGACCCCAGGACTTATTCTTTGTAAGCTTAGTACTTATTCTATCGGTCTCTTTTGCCAAACCGCTAAGTTACGGGACGTAAACACGCCAGCATCGGCTGTCAAGCGATGTTGGGAGGACAAACACAGACACACAAACATATACATATATACACATACATATATACGACGGGCTTCTTTCAGTTTTCCTTTACCAAATCCACTCAAGACTTTGGTCGGCGTCCTGAGGCTATAGTAGAATGCACTTGCCCAAGGTGCCACGCAGTGGGACTGAACCTGGAACCATGTGGTTGGTAAGCAAGCTACTCCTGCGCCTAATCTACTGTTGTCGATTCTGATATCTTTGCTGCTATAACTGTGGCAATCGTCGCTGTAGTCGTTGTTGCTATTAGATGAATCGCAGGAAAATTAACGAGTAAACATTTCGATTGTCTGGATAACATCTTCACTGAAGTTGTTTGGTCGATTGAATTTAGTTTCAAATCATTCTAAAACACATCGCACTGCACTGGACCCCCCACCACCACACTGCAATGTCCATTCCCCTCCAAGACACTTCTTATTAGTTACAGAGGCTGAAATTTTCCAGAAGATATTTTATCAAACCTGTTCATCTGAGGTGGGTTTATCTGTTGACAAAAATGGGATAATATATTGTGTGAGGTGGGTTACTATCTGATGAAAGACATTTATATGTTTTCTGTGAATTGGGCTAATATCTTGTTCAAAGTGGGTGTATATGCAGTGTGAAATGGGTTAAATCATTGATAGTCGTAGGTTAATACGATGTGAGTCGTAATATCCTGTCAGAATATCGCATGTGTGAGTTAATAATAAATAAAGTGTGCAGAAATGGGTTAATGGCGCGCTGATTGGTAAGTCATCGTTTCGTGGGAAGTGGGTTCATTTATCTATCATCATCATCATATAGACGCTGGGCTAGGTGACATACACATGTATGCACACATATATAGGTATATATGCTTATTTATATACACACACACATATGTGTGTGTGTGTGTGTGTGTGTGTGTGTGTGTGCACATGCATACGAACATACATGTTTTTGTCTGTTATTTTACATTGATTAAAGGTGTAACAGGTAACAGAGCCATTGTCATCATTTATGCATTAGTTAGGACAACACTATCAGCACAACGACAACAACAACAACAGTAGCCAGCTGATCGTCTCTAATGCTGTTTCATTGATTACAACTGCTGTACTGATTACACATATTGTGATTACAACCAGCGTAGTAGTAGTAGTAGTAGTAGTAGTAGTAGTAGTAGTGATGTGGTGGTGGTGGTGGTTGATATACTTCAGTAAACACAACTGTAACAATTACCTGGATAGAAACCACAAATTGATTTGTATTAATTATAAATAAAACACCAATAATGATGGTAGTGATGGTGGTGGGGGTGGGAGATGGTAGACACACATCAAGCATGCTGGACAAACTGCCTTGTTGAATTTAGTTCAGTCCCTTAACAGCGTCCATAAAATAAATCGCCATCATGTCGTGAACTGGGGTCAGTGGACCTTACTGACCCTCCTTTCGAGCAACATAGCCTAAGGTCCAATGAGGGGCAGTACGAGAAAACCTTATCTATCTAATATTATCAATCAATCAATTAATCTGTCTGTCTGTCTGTCTGTCATGTATGTATGTATGTATGCATGCATGTATGTATGTATGTATGTATGTATGTATTTAGTCAGTTAAATTCCTCCTCTGAAGAAGGAACCGGTTTCTAACAATGATACACACAAAGCTCCATCTTTGGAATTTTGATAACGAAAACAATGTCATATTTGAAACCTGTGCAAAGTCTTGCATAGTTTTATTTTTCTGTCTATTGTTCTTGTAATGTGCAAATCAATTGGTTGATTTCTTTTTCCGAAAATCCAAGCTTATCCAGACCGACTGTTAAGCATTTACTTACAAATCCAAATGCTTCAATTATTATTGGTATAAATGTAAATTTGTAATCTTGATATAGAAGCTGGAGGTTTCGAAGCAGTTATCCATAGTTATCTTCTTTCTTTTTGATTATCAAAGAGATATTCAGATGAGCAGGACAGCTGACCGTTGTGGCGGAACATACGTTTTCTTGTCTGCTTACAATTGATAGATGTTCTATGTATATGTATGTATGCTCTCTTTCACTTTTTAATTTACAAAATTTTTAATGGGTCACCTACTTGGTGGCAAGGTTGTGAAGGAACTAGTTTTGTTCATCATTCTTTAAATCTTAAGACGGTTTTGCAGATTTTTATAGTCCCATATATCGTGGTCATTTGTAGTGTATGAATTAAAGATTTGCGTTCTCTCCCCAAGATCCCAAGTTCAGCCATACTTTGCTCAAGACGAGTTAGTATGTATCCTGTTGCTCTAATAATAATAGATACGAAGCTGAAAGTGTATGTTAGGTCCTGGATTTGCAGAATCCTTAGATGTACTCTTTCTCTTGTATTTCTCTAACAAAATTAATGTCCAGAAAGCAGCTGATTTCCACAACAGAACATTTCTTTTCTTTCTGGTCCAACACAACAATATTTGGCGGGTGTGTTTTAACTTGGGGGCTGTTTTAATTTTATACGTGTATGTATGTTACCGTTCAGTTTTATTTCAAGATTTCTGGCCAATAGAAAGGGAGCCGGTTTCTAGCCTAGATTCAAGGCTTCTTCATTGGAATTTCAACATCAACAACAGGATATTTTTGTTTGTTTGTATGTATGTATGTATGTATCTATCTATCTATTTGTTTTATCTGTCTATCTGTCATTATTTATCTAAAGGCGGTGATGTGGCCGAACCGTTAGCACGCCGGGATAGATGTTTAACGATATTTCTTCCGTCTTTACGTTCTGAGTTCAATTTCAATCGAGGGAGGTCGACAAAATAAGTACCAGTCAAGTACGGTGGTCGATGTCATTTCCCCTCCCCTCAAAAACTGATGGCCCAATGCCAAAATTTGATCTATCTAAAATTATTGATAATCTATCCTCATTTATCTACATATCTTACATTATTTACATCTTACAATTGTCTTTATATCTATCATCATCATCATCAATATACAAACATTATCAAACTAAGACTATCCACGTATATAACATTATTGATATATCTAACATTATCAATCTAACACTATCTAAGAATATTTACCTACATAACATTATTGATATATCTAACATTATCTCTAACATTATCTAACATTCTTTATCTAACATTATTGATCATTATCTCATAACATTATCTCTCTAACAAATACAAACCACTATTGTTACAACTGTTATCTTGAGAAACGAGAAATCCCAATAGAATATCAATATTTTCTACAACTTTTCTTACAGACTCCTTTAAGGCGGCCAACAGAATCATGAGACAGTAAGAATGTATTGACGTATCTGAGCCAGCTTGCTGCACTCTGAGATCAAATCTCGCTTCTATAAACAGCCTACTCATGACAACAAAAGCTCACATGCCATATCTGACACAGACGCGTAGCTTGGTGGTTAGGGCATTCGATTGGCGATCGTAAGATCGTCAGTTCGATTCCCAACAAAGCGTTCTGTCCTTGAGCAAGTCACTTTATTCCACGTTACTCCAGTCCACTCGGCTGGCAAAAATGAGTTGTAACTGTAATTTCAAAGGGGCCAACCTTTGTCACATTCCGTTTCATACTAAATCTTTCAGAGAACTACATTAAGGCTACTCGTGCCTGTGGAGTACTCAGCCACATGCATTTTGATTTCACGAGCAGGTTATTCTGTTGATCGGATCAACTGGAACACTGGTCGCCGTAGTCGACGGAGTGTCAATATCACTGACACATCAATAATGATGTGCAGAGTGATGTGTTAACTGGGGCAGCATCTCGCGAGCAGTATGTATGAAAAAGGGATCTTGCATTGAAGCAAGACGAAGACCACGAACTCTCCAAACCCCATAGTTTCAGGCTTAACATCCAAAACAGTAATTTAATATAATTTCACACCAAATTAGATATTCAGTATTTTTGTTTTAGTACAGGTGAGTCTGCGGCAACAGATTCCTTCCCACTTACAGTCCAGTCCGAGTATTCATGTATCACCCCCACCCCACTACCTCAGGCTATGACTACCAATGATGCAAAATAATACCTTCATCTACTTCATCATTAATAAACTCTGAAATATTTCCTTCTGAAAACTTTGATTTCGCTCATTAATGCATCAGATCTACACTAACTGCAGTGAGGGCCGACCCTAGGTTTGTAGGCGTCTCGGGTAAGCTGGACTTCGGAGTGTACAAACTAACAGTCATTGAAATTTCGTTGTCTTTGTCACGCCCTCCTTGGTGCCCCCCTAGCACATGGCGCCCCGGGCAACTGCCCGAGTTGCCGGTACCTCGAGCCGGCCTTGACTGCAGTCCCAATCTTACCTGTGCATTATTAATGAGCTCCCACTCTCACCTACATGTCACCATACACTCTAAAACCATGCATTTATCTGCTTAACGAGGATATCCTAGAGATGGAAATTACAATATTCAAAAGCATTTATTTTAACCTGTTTATATTACAAGAATCAAGAATCAATACCTTAGTAAAATTAGAACAATTTTCTGTTTTTCTTTTTAATTGTTTAGTGGAGGGGTCGGTACCTTTAGCCTTTGCAGGATCTATAAGACCGGGAGGATGGAGAAGTCTGCATTCTTGGCCTTAGCAGATTCTCCAAGATTTGGAGGGATTTGTGTCTTTAGCCTTACCACTCTGGGGTCTGGAGGAGGGATGGGGTCTGTGTTCTTAGTCTTTAAAGGCTTTGAGAGATCTAGAGAAACGAACCTTTCCCGCCCTCCTCTGAAGTCGACGGTTGTAGGGAAACATGTGTAGGGAGAAAATTGTGAAGAAGGATGGCAGGAATTAATGCTGGGCCTGGAGTGGTTACAATACAAGTAAAGAAAAGATGAAGTATGAATGAATAGGGAGTATCTGGGTGAAGGTGACACATGATAAGCCACCCCCGAGGAACAGAGACCAATGCAGTCCTGGTAGAAGAATCAGAGAGAGGGGACAGCAAACGTGAGGCTCAGGGGTTGGGGTATGTTGGGGAATTACTTTATGTTAATCAGTTGGGTGGATTTTCATGGTATATGGTCTGTAATGTCTGTGTGTCTAGCTGTAACGCCGTCCCCGATGTGGGAATATTACTGTAATATGAGTCCGATGTGAACCTTGGAAAGGATTAGAAACTAACTGGGGCTGAAGTATTTTCTTGTACTGAGACGATCGTTACTGAACCGCTGTATATTAATAAATACTTACGGAGTAAAACCAAAGCACTTGGCTTCATGCAAAACTTCTCGTGTGATCTATATATAATATATAGGAGTAGGCAGCGAACTGCTTGAATCATTAGCACGTCGGACAACATGTTTAGTGGCATTTCGTCCGTCTTTACGTTCTGAGATCAAATTCTTCCGAGGTCGGTTTTACCTTTCATCCTTTCAGGGTCGTTAAAATAAGTACTAGTTGGACACTGGGATCAATGTTACAGAAATTACTAGCCTTCCATTTTGTTCGCTCGAAGGCATTGTGAGCTATCTTCACTGCTAAGAGGTTATTCTTCTGAACTATGGTCGACCAACATGCCTGCCCGCTATCAAGCTGGCTGTACATGAGGACTTTGGGTTTTCTTTCGTCACTCATTGTGACGACACGGCCAGCCCAGTACAATTGTAACTGCATAAGGAAGCTCTCGATTCCACCAATCTTACACTTGCTAAACAGGTCGGCACTGGAAACTCTGTCTTTTAGTGAATAACCGCAGATTGTCCCGTGACAGCCTTTGTGGGAGATGTCTCGTTGATTGATCTGTCGTCTATGGGGTATCCACGATTCTGAGCCTTACAAGAGAGTAGAAAGAATGGCAACTTTATAGACCTGTACTTTGGTGTCAGGTTTAATGCTCCTTTCATTCCACGGCGATGACGGAGTTTGCCGAATGCGTTGGTTGCCTTTGCAAGACGGTTGACGATCTCATCATCAAGGGAAGCGCTCAAATTCACTTTACTAACAAGATATGTAAATGACTTCACAATTTAGGTTTTTTCCATCAACCTGTATAGGAGTGTCAGGAAAACTGTGAACCGGTGGCCTCTGCTTGACCCCTCGAATTTGTTTAGGAGTAGGGCAAAGGTTGGTGGATTACTTCCGTCTTCTTTATGCTGATGGTCAAAGCAAAGGCTTTACACACACACACACACCCACCTCTATTTTGAGTTCTATTTTTCTTGTTTGTATTCTAAACATCTCTGCGTGTGTGCGTGTATGTGTGTGTGCGTGTACTCGTGTCATTAGCAGGTTGTAATGCAACCAGTGACCATAGATTAATTTATAATGTAGAGTGACAGCGGCCAGGAGAATATATAATCATATGAAGTGATACAGCAAACATGAAGTGATATTTCCACTAATAGTTAATTCAATAATTAATCGAAGAAGAAGAAGGAGAAAAAGAGAAAGAGGAAGCAGAAGAAGAAGAAGATGAAGAAATGTCTAGACTGTTATCTCTCTATTTTCTGTTTACCACAAAACGATCAGATAAGAGAAAATTCTCATCAAATTTAGGTTCGATATCACACGCAGGTATGTATAATATTTGTTTTTACTGTTTCATTCAGCAGATAAGATCTTGTTATTTGATATAGAATTCAATAATTATTTCTGACGTCATTATAACGAATCAGATTCATTAGTGTTGGTGGACAAAAAGAATTGGTGGAGGACTTATTATATAACGGTTCGAACTGAATGTAACAATGATCGAGGGTCGAATGATTGAAAAATCGTTCCCATGAAACCCAGAACGCCATTAATCTCTGTTAAACGTTCAAGACCCAACGGATATACCTATCGCGATTCTCTCTTCCCTTATTCTTTCATTCAGTAATTTACTCCACCTTATTCTCTCATATAGATATGTGGACGACATTATATATATATATATATATATATATATAT
>NC_068984.1:537933-540622 GCF_001194135.2 Octopus bimaculoides
ATATATATATATATATATATATATATATATATATATATAGTATTTAAACGAACAAACAAATGGATTTAAAATTTTGCTACAATTGTTTCGCTCAGAATCTTTAATGTAAGTACAGTGCAATATTTTGGATTACGCTTAAAGATTATGGCATTTTCATGCTCGTCAGGCGATATCAATCGATTCCCAGGCAAGTAACTTGCTTGGGAGTCAATTAATTACTCAAAAGTCTTTATCCAACTCTGTTTTAAATACTACTTGATGAGTGTGAGAATTGCATAATGTATGATGTAATGCAAAATATTGTATTATGCTGATATTAATCAAAGATTCTTAGTGAAGCAATTGTCGTAAGATTTAAAATCCTTTTGTTCGCTTATAAACATTTCGCGCAACACAAAAGGCGGCGAGCTGGCAGAATCTTTAGCATGCTGGTTCAAATTCCGCCGAGGTCGAATTTGCCTTTCATTCCTTCGGTGTCGATAAAATAAGAACCAGTTGAGCATTGAGATCGATGTAACTGACCCAGCCCCTTCTCCAAAACTGCTGGCCTTGGGCCAAAATTCGAAACTAATATTGCGCTTCACACCAAAGCTTCTCCCCTCCGATAAATTACTTGCAAACAGTTAGAATTGAGAATTGCCCAACAGCAGCGTCTGGTCTTCGTCGTTGCTTTCTACACGGAAAATGGATCATTTCATTGTCACCTCTACGTGATTCTGCCTCGGCAACAGGTGACATATTGCTCGTTGATGTGCCTCGATTTTTTACGAATCCAATATAACCGAGAAGTGTGTGTGTGTGTGTGTGTGAGTGAGTGAGACAGACAGTGATCCGGGCTCGATCGGTGTTGGATCTCTTGAACGAATAACTAATATTTGTCTCTCTAGAAATGTATCTTACCGGTCTCCCGTTTCATTGTTTGTGGAGACATCGATTATTCATTGGGCCCAAATTCAATTTCTGCTGGGCTGAAGTATAATCCTTTTGCAGACCTAATGTTTGTAAAGCCTCATCGTCAGATATATCCATCCGTTTTTCTTTTAAGACGGTAGCGCTATCGTATGATTTGTGGTCAGATTTGGCTATCATTTCTAACTGGGTGGTCGATTATCCTTGATTTGAGTGAGTGTAAGTTTGGTTATCAGACAGCTGGACTCTGTATTAATTCGGCCGAGCATTGATCTGACTATGAATGAAAGCCTCAGCAGAGAAGTTCCAACTGGATTTCAGGACATGATAAAGCACGACCTTGTTTGCGGTTTAGGTATTGGATAGTGATTCGTAAGAGAGGGTTTGGCGGCAACCAGGCAAGATTACTCACGACTGGAAGAAAGATTTCTCAAATAGGCTCACGCTTAGAACTTGCAAAAGTGGAAGCGTGAGAAAGAACAGGCATTAATGTATTTCTGTTATAAATTTTATCGACCCCGGATAAAATGTAGCAAAATCGCTCTCAGTAGGAAGTGAACTCAGATTTCAGATGGACGAAATAATACAAATGAAACAAACCGAATTTCTTCAGTGCAATGACTATACAGCTCGGGACCAGTATTCTTACAAAGGTAACCGTTAGATCATAAAAAGAGGAGTTGGGTCATACAGAGCATAGCATCCCTGTTTGATGCCCTAACAATCCCTGGAATGGTAATTTATTTTGGACAACATCAGAACCGGGGAGAGAGGACGCTTCCATGCTTGGGTAACTGTTAAATATTCTATTAACCCTTTGCCGGTTTTGTGCATTATATATGGTATACATTCCCATTTTTCTTTTCAGTCACCAGAATAACTTGGCTCTTATGGAAGGAAAACTTTATAATATTTAGAATGCATGAAACAAGGGCGAACTAAAAGACTGAAAACATGCATGGACGTTTGGGATAAAATTGTGAAAATGTTATGGACAAACAAAGGATTAAGCAAACCCTTGTCTACTTTGTACCAGGGGCAGATATTTTCTAGGGATTAATACTCAGTGTATCTAGAACAGACAACAAATACCGTTTATTGATCGTTATTGCGGAGTTGTTTATTTACATGTCGAATATGTGAGTACACTGTAAGTACACTGTACTCCCACCGCTGTCTCTTTCTTTCTTATAGCCTTCCCGCTCCATTATCTGTCTCTCATAGGCGACATATGTCGTAGGTTTATTGTTTGTGATTTAAATAGTGATAAGCAGCGACGAAATCAAATATTTATCACCATTTTAGGTTTTCGAATAGAATCGATGCCAGCCTACCCCGCACCGCACCCACAACATCGAGAACAAGAACAATAACCGGCAATTTTATTATTATTGATGTCCCATTTACGACAGATGTAATCATCTTTATGTCTTGTTAAATAAATTAATCAAATGATTCTTAATGTGTGTGTGTGTGTATGCATGCATGTGTGTGTGTATGCATGCATGCATGTGTGTGTGTGTGCGCACATATATCGCATTACTTAGACGCTACGCTCCTGTAAATAATGTATTCTCTTCCTGTATACACACATGAATGTATACACTCTTACACACATACGTGTCTAGGTGGACAGATACAGGCGTTGTACGTATCTGCGCATGTTTGTGAGTTAGAGTACGAGATGTTGCCAACACATACACACATAAGCACGCGCACGCACGTACACTCATATTCATATATATATATATATATATATATATATATATATATATATATA
>NC_068984.1:540924-541611 GCF_001194135.2 Octopus bimaculoides
AAATCATAAGACTTGGAAGGCAGCTCCTTGCGCATCATTCCTTGTCTGATAGCCTTAAATACATGCTCAAAGACGTCACACGACTCTACGGCAACGTGTCATCAGATGAAAGGATGAGCCTATATGAGCAGAAGACCATGCATGGATGTGTTAGTTGGAAGCTCAGAGATGAGAGTAACATTGATCATCAAAGCATATCATGGACCAATAACTGGATTGTTGACTCCCACTTTGAAGGGTGTGCGTTTGCAATCCTGGAACAAGAAATATCAACCAAATACCCGATGCACAAAAGGGACAGAAATGCAGGAAAAGTAGTAAAATGTGACAACCGATGCAGACTTTGTGGGGTTCACACTGAAGATATCATCCACACCATAAACAGATGTCTGAAAATGTCATCGCGGTATTATCTAGCGATGAGACACGAGGTTATGAATAGGACACTCTATAATGAAATCCGTTGGAAGGACAAACCCGAGGACAAAGAAATAAGAACCCACAGTATGGCAGAAGCCATAGCCACACATAATAAAAAGAAAGATGTACTGGTGGAATGTACCTGTAAAATGTAAGCACAACAGACTTGATATAATGATTCGGGATAGAGAAGAGAAACTGTGCACAGTTGTGGAAATCTGTTGCCCAGTGGATGTTGACTTAAAGCTGAAGATCAGTGATAAAGAG
>NC_068984.1:541621-542259 GCF_001194135.2 Octopus bimaculoides
TAGAGAAGAGAAACTGTGCACAGTTGTGGAAATCTGTTGCCCAGTGGATGTTGACTTAAAGCTGAAGATCAGTGATAAAGAGAACACCTATGCTGAACTATCGAGAAATCTGCAGTTACTCTTTCTAGATTACAAGTTCTGGTTTATACCTGTAACTATTGGGGCTCTGGGATATGCAACACACTGCCTAAATACCAATCTTGAGAAATTAGGCTTCTCAAAACCAGAAAGGAGAAAGCTAATTCGAAGACTACAGATCCAATCCATCACTGGAAAAATCCGTAAAACTTTCCAAACTTTATCATTTAAGTATATACGAGCATGTCTAGATATGCAACTATATGCACGAGAATACATACAAAAAACAAAACATACAAATCTATACATACATACATATATACAAATAAAAATACCCTATTGTTGATGTTGAAATTCCAATGAATCTAGGTTAGAAACAGTCTCTTTCTCTATCGGCAAGAAATCAAGAAATAAAATTGAATAATGACATACACACATACATACTGAATTGTATACCTAGATACAGGCTTATACACATATATATATCCATCTACATACATGCATATATATATACATATATATATCCATCTACATACATGCATATATATATACATATATAT
>NC_068984.1:542269-546216 GCF_001194135.2 Octopus bimaculoides
TACTGCATTTGTAGCGCCGAACTACTTTTGGTAAAGCCGTGTTGTTTAAAGTTAAAAAACACCATAGAAATCCTGTGACAGTTTGGTTTGATTACAGAAAGACATTCGATTCCATTGCTCATTCCTGGCCACTGAAGTCAACTGGCAAAAGGTATTGGCTGACTTAGTTCCTAACATTTGAAGAATCACGAAGACCTACAAACCTCGAACTTGTAAATGAATTTAAGAATATATGTCTGCTGTTATAAATATTTCAACATGAACATTCCAAGGTGACAATCTGCCCGTGCTTCCATTTAATTAGAGCCTTAATCTTTAGTCATGTCTTTTACGATGACACACTGACGACATCTATAGGATCTACAACAGCAAGAGACTCTAATGTAATCCTTAATTTCTTCGTAGACCATCGAAAGATTCGTGCACGAAATAGTTTCAATGGTAAGAAAGAGCTGGATTTAATGACAAGATTTTCTGCTGATTTAAAGATGGAATTTGGCCAAAAGGAATCTTCATGTTTAACAATCGGTCGTGAAACAATTGAACTTGGAAAAACCGTTCCATTGCATCAATGACCTCTCAATCTCTCCCCCTTCTCTCTCTTTTTCCCTATCTATCTCTCTTTCTCTCTCCTGTTCCAGAAAATAAAAAAAATTCTACAAATATTCAGGTATTGATGAAAATATATAATGCAAAGTTACTGTGAATAAAAATAGAATAAGCAAAGTATTTAATACTCGACTAAAAAGAATATGGCTGAGCGTTGCTCTTACAAGATAATATCATACAATGTATTTGCAGTATCCGTACTGAAACCAATATATGAGATACTCGACTGGTTTATAGATGTCCAGAGACATTAAAGCCCGCAAGATTATAATAGTGACTGCACATTTCCGCAGAAACAGTTATATTGACAGACTCTGACTAAAGAAGAGACGGAGAAAATGGTTAGGGTTGAGATATGCGGAAAGGTTGAATCTTATATTATACAGCTTAGTTATTATCTACAAAACAACGTCAAACAAGAGTTCAAAACTAAAGCGAATGATATCATAGAGGTCGCCGTGAAATCTTCTTGATGACCTCTCGTGTAGACAAAGGTGTGTAGCACCTGAAAGCAAAACAGTCTATATACCGCAGAAATATTATGCATAGGAAAGTTTACTGTAAACTTGAGGATGATAATATCAACATGAAGTATAGCCTCTGTTGGACTCATGGCATTTACAACACGTCACATCTCGAAGCAAGAGATAATTACGAAATAGCTTATGGAAAAAACGGGACAGCGAAGATCTTAAATTCCCATGATGCAACTGAAAATGTTGATTATGTTCCTCTTCTGAAGCGAACACATTACATATAACCAGCAGCTGTTCCCAAATGTCATAGTACCTCCCACTGTTAAATGCTGCTTTAGCTAAAACAATATACAATGCCATCTTCAGAAAGAACTGGACAGAGATAAATATAAAGGAGACTTCTACCATGGGACATATATCACACAAATCAGCACAAGGAATATCGGTGGAACATTGCGTCAAAACTCTGACCAAGGGTAAACACAACAGACCGGATTTCGTTATTGGAGGCAGAACAGAAAGACCTTGTATCATCGTAGAGATTGGTATAGGTTACTGGCTCCGGAGATGGAGACACGGGTTCGAAAACGAGCGAGGAGGAGAATTGCTTCGAAAACTGCAGTTTCTCTACCCTGATTATAAATTCACATTTATACCAGTAATTATTGCCGTGCATGGTTATGCTAGTAAATGATAACCTGATAAAGATAGGATTATTAAGAAGAAATGAGGCCGGCTAACACAAACTTTACAGAGACAATCTGTAAGTGGAACAGTACAAATATGCAAGACCTTCTTAAAGTTCAATGCATGACAATAATTGTTATCAAAATTCCAGCGTTGGAGTTTTGTTTCTTTATTAGTAACCAGCTCTTTTCTTCTAGAAAGAATTGTAATAAGTAAAAATGTGAAGCCATAAAACACACGTGCGCGCGCGCGGGGGATGCACTCACATACACACATTATGAGTAAATTATCGCCTTCTTATATTTTTTTATTTCGCACATGTGCATGGTTTGTTTTTGATTTTGTCGACTACACAGTATAGTAGAGTCAGTTAGGCACCGTCTGTGAGAAACGACATGCTGTATTGCTTGGCATTCACGCTGGAAGTTCCAATACGAACATTTCAGAGTGTTTGGGTGTCAATCTGAGGCCATGGTAAATATATCTGTTAAAATGAGATGTGTTATTTTAGAAAAAATAAATAAGTAAATGTAGAGGCAGAGTCAGTTTACTAATGTAATACCTTAGTAATCCTGGGTATCCTTACATCTGCTTCTCAAACCGCTCAAGTTTAAACTCCTTGAGCACTATTAAGTGTATTCTATACGAAGAATATTTGATTCTCAGTTATGAACTACACACACACACACACACACACACACACACACACACACATATATATATATATATATATATATATATATATATATATATATATATATATATATATACATATATATATATATAGTGCTTCTAATAAGTGGGAACAGTTAGATATAGTTTACAGCAGCAATGTGAAAGAATAATATAAGAAAATGATAAGATATCGAAATAATAGACAAATAATAAGTGTGTTGGAGTTTAAAATGTCTAGAGAGAGATAGAGGGGGACAGTTACATTGACAGACTTTCAGATGGGTTGGCAAATCGATTGCTAGGTTGATAGATAGATCGATAAATAGGCGATAAGGAATTAGTGAATGATCGGTAGAGAAATTAGAGATGAATGCCTAGAAAGGGGAAGCGAGGTTTAAGATATATAACAACATCACAAAGTAGGAAATTGAAAAATAATACATACGCACACGCACATTTATATACGTATATATATATATATATATATATATATATATATATATATATATATATATATATATGTATGTGTGTGTGTGTATATGTGTGTGTGTGTGTGTGTGTGTATATATATGTACTGATAGGGAGGTAGGTAAATAGATGGTTGACAAATAAATAGAATACACCAATAGAATTACACAAAAAGTAAAGTAAATTTAATAAGGAAATACGATAGACTTGGCGCATCGTTACTGGATTAAGAGTTAATGTCCAGCGTTGAGCGCTTTCCAGTTTAAAATCTCATCATAGCGACGTCTTGTTTATTTTGCCATAGATAACTTGACAAATTGGGTGTTCGGACACTCATTGTTCACAAATACAATATATGTACACAAAAACATATATATAGTATATACATAGTATATATGTTTTTTTCCTCTTGTCCAGCTAAACTAACAAGACATCTTATTGTCTGTTATAGTATTTTATAACCATATATTATATTGTTATATTTTAGACTCATATTGCTGTAAACTAAATAGAGAACTACATTGATTTTAAGACACACTGTGAAACAATGTGAGCATATTGTCTGAGACGCATCAATGACTTATCTATCTATCTATCTATTCACCAATCTTTGTTTATTTGTTTTTTGTCTTTGCTACTGTACACATTCGCTAGCTTTCTTACAAAGGGGTCTAATGCTCTTAGCTTAAACTTTTGAGGGGGGGGGCAACCAGATCGAACCATCTCAAATGTAACTGTCTGAAACGGTCGTGACTTCTGGGACTTGACTGAAGAAAGAAAGCCAAGAATGACCCGTCTTTTTCGCCTGTCCTCCTCATTGTTGTTTCTCTTGTCCGCCTTTGTGTTGTCTATCTGTCCGAACGTTTTAATGCCAGGCGCGGGAGTGGCTGTGTGGTAAGTAGCTTGCTTACCAACCGCATGATTCTGGGTTCAGTCCCACTGCGTGGCACCTTGAGCAAATGTCTTCTACTATAGCCTCGGGCCGACCAAAGCCTTGTGAGTGGATTTGGTAGATGGAAACTGAAAGAAGCC
>NC_068984.1:546226-548357 GCF_001194135.2 Octopus bimaculoides
ATGCTGGTGTGTTTACGTCTCCGTAACTTAGCGGTTCGGCAAAAGAAACCGATAGAGTAAGTACTTTGCTTACAAAGAATAAGTCCTGGGTCGATTTGCTCGACTAAAGGCGGTGCTCCAGCATGGCCGCAGTTAAATGACTGAAACAAGTAAAAGAGTATATCATCATGAAAGAGAAAATGTTGATGAATATGGAGACCTGAGAATTGAGATCGCTAAGATGTCGTTGCTGCAAGAGTTGAACATAAAGATTATCCCTATTGTCATCGGAGCATTGGGTTCAATACCACCCAATCTGAAAAAAAAACATCTGAAAACCTTAGAAATACCCCCACAATCTAGATGTATTGCAAAAGTTGGCATCACTTGGAACTGCATGCATATTGCGTAAAGTACTGTCTGTCTGAGGTCCTTGTTGTGACTTGACAAACAGTACAAACCCCTCGGTACACACAACATCTTCAATCAACAACCTCACGATGTTGTATACAGTGCAACATCTATAATAATAATAATAATAATAATAATAATGAGTGGAGTTTCTACAAAAAGTTTGCGTCTTAAGGACAGGAAAGATTATGAGGAAGGTCTTAAGCACTTGAAAAGACTATTGAAATCTTGTGGATAGCTAAGCTTTCAAGCAGTAACTCGCTACCCACATTGATTCTACCAGAAGTAAAAACAAACCTCAGTCAAGTCAATAATAATGATGATGGTGGTGATGATTATGATGATCGTGATGATAATAACGGTGGTGATGATGATGATGATGGTGATGGTGGTGGTGAGGGTGATGATGAAAATGGTGATGAAGGTGATGATGATGATGATAATGATGATATTTCGGCAGCTGGATAAAGGAGATTGAAGCTGGGTTTCCCGTAGAGCATCTAAATATTTGCTTTTTAGGAACAGGAAACACTATGAGGAGGGTTTTGGGTTCCTGATGGCTTATTGAAATGATGAGGATATCTACGGTTACACGTCTAAATTCTACCAGGAATAAGACCAATCTTCTGCAAAGATGATAATGGGTTCAAATTCTGGCACAATATTAGCAAGAGGGGGGGGGCGTTAGTTTATTATATTGACCCCAGTACTTGACTGATAGGTTTGTTTTTTCGACCCCGAAAGGATGACAGTTAAAGCATTTATGTAAATTAAATTCTGCACTTATTTTCTCTCTTACAATTCTACTAAATTGTTTACGATGCTTATATCAATGGTGGACTTATTGTATACAAGGCTCAAGTGCACTCAATTCCTACATTTTGTGCATTTTCATCCATTTTGGGTTTGTATGTTATACTAGTAATATATCCCGGTGTTGCCCGGGTGTTATGACCTACAGCCACATTGTATTATTTGTTGCTTTCTTATGGGCAGAATCGGCACAACTGATATATAGTGAACTGGATTACTGGCGTAATGCAAGTTATTGTTTGTTTAAAAGTGAAGTGGGAGGGTACAATTTGCATGAGTTTGCATGAAAGTGCTTTCTGTTCCTAAGAAGATTCAGAAACTATGTATTGTTTCATCGTATAAAAGAGGTCAATACGATTTTGCCCAAAGATCACCTTTTCAAAAATTCATTCCCCCCGTTCCTACTGCAATTTCTTAATTTGTAACTTTCTTCGTTTTTTTTTTAATCTACGTAGAAAAATACAGTGATTACGAATCTGGGAAATATATATTTCTTTAAGTTTAATTGTTCTTAAAAAAACACTCAGTGGCCCTTCCAACAGCTGGCCATCAACAATCCGCTTTCAAAAAGCTAAAACCTCCCAATGTTTCACTTTCGTCTGATGTTTCACGCATGCGTAGAATTCTACTGAAATAGCAGACGTAAAAAATACCAGACCACCACCAGAAAACCTGACATGCTAGAAACAACAGGTACACAACATTATTTCTGAAGTAACTTCCCGCTTTTCAAAAAAATAAAAGTGAAACATTGAGAGTTTGTAGCATTCTGAAAGTGGTGAAGTGAAGGGTGGATGGTTGGGAAGGGGATTCTAGTGATTCTTTAAGAAGAAAGGAAGAAGAAAATTCTTAAAGATTCGTACTCCGTTTTTCTTTTTGTCTGTGGATTATCAAGGCAAAAATTTGGAAAAAATTAAAGAATGAAGAA
>NC_068984.1:548870-557430 GCF_001194135.2 Octopus bimaculoides
TATATATATATATATATATATATATATATATATATATATATGGTGTTTGTGTGTTTAACCCCGTCACCAAATGGTACGATAGGAGAGAACGATTGAATAAAAGTACAAGACTTTATACTACAAGCCCGGGGGTTGATTCATTCGACTGAAAGTTCTTCGAGGTAATGCCCCAGCATGGCCGTAATCTAATGTCTGAAACAAGGAAAAGATAAAAATATAAGACAAGTCCAAAATTATCCGCCCTTGCGCCATAACTTATCTTCATTATTGTCATGCTGCCTTCTGCGCATGCTTGCTTATATTTCGTACTATTGTGGTCACGTGATCGAAGTTTGAACCTGAGATTTGCCCTCGTATAATAGATATACAGGCACACACCAAAATATGGAAATATAACAAGTACTGAAAATACTGAAAGGCACACACACACATACATATGTGACCCTGCCTAACTGTCCGAGTTTTCTTGCTATTACTTTAAATACATCAACAGTCAATCCATTTGTGACAATTGCAACGGAGAGCATAGTAAAAGATGCAATCGCCGACTTCGCACATTTACAGTAAGACTCTCAGCCATTTCTATGCTCTGTCAATCGTCTGTCGCTCTTTTGTTAGTGTTTATACTCACAGCATAGCCACATAGCAATTCTGTCTAAATTCTTCCTTAGCCGGCCACATTTCACACTCCTCTTCTATAACCACCATCAGCAACACAACTACGACCGCTGAAACTAGTACCACCAACAGTACCACCACTTCCGCTAACACTTCCATCACAACCACCACAATCATGACGACAGCGGTGACCTATAATGTATTTGCTTGTTTATCACAATTTTATCGACCCCTGAACGATGAAATTGTATAATTGACCTCGGCGAGATTTGATCTTAAAACGTAAAGGTGAAGTAACGACATAGTGCAAGCCCAATACTCTGCCGAAGTTACCAATCGACCACCCATCGATTAATTAAAATTATCTCAACTAAATTGTTACTTGTCATATGATAAGTAACTTGGGAATTATGCGTTTGCCATCGTGGGGAAACTTGATACAAATCAAATCATGATTATTGTAAGCATGCCCTATATTTTTATTATTTCCTGACCAGATCCAATTGTTTCTTAAAAAATAAAAAGTATATTCCTAGTAACTTGAAACGAGTTCAGTAATTTGAAGGTAAATATTTTATGAGGGAAAGAAGAATATAAAATGAAAAAGACGGGAGTATTTGAGATGCAGGGGCCATTACAGATATAAGACTATTTATTTAGGAGTAAGGACCAATATACACTCAATGACTACAAAGCGCCCCCGTCGGACAAAGAAGATTCTTATCGACTCCTTTATTACTGTTTATTGTAGTTTGACAGATAAGCATGGCTGTGTAGATAAGTAGTGTTGGATGTGCGTTTATGTGTGTGCGTGTGTGTGTGTGTGTGTGTGTGTGTGTGTATATGGATGGATGGATGTGTGTGTCTTTGTCCCCTGCCAAAGCTTGACAATCGGTGCTGGTTTGTTTACGCCCTCAGAACTTTGCAGATCGGCAAAGAGACCGATCGAATAAGTATCAGATTTAAGATAAGTGCTGAGGCCGGTTTGTTCGATTAAACAGTTCAAAGCGATGCTCCAGAATGGCTGCAGTTCAATTATTAAACAAGTAAAAGAAAGTCTCCTTTTTTTTACATTAGACTCGATAGCGACGTTTCGCTTTCGTAATTGTTATTTATGTTGCCCAAATAATTCAGAGAATTTCCCTTCAGAAACACAAAGGACAAACCTGATATCGCAAAGTAAACCTTTGTCTGCTGCTCTTTACAATAATAGTTTAGAATTTTTCTTATTGTTTAATCACTTTTAAAATTAAATTTCAACAGGTATGGTTTAGTAACTTTTTAAAATAATCTTACTTTAAAATAACTTTACAGTAAACAATCAAATTTAAAAGATGAATCTTATGATTAAACTTTTAATATTTCATGTGTTTCCCTGGAAAATTTTTATCTTCAAATCGGAGAAGTTTCACCAAGTTCTAAACTATAGGTTTGAGATTTTAATCATTGATAGAAACAAAGTCATTAATTGCATTTTTAATGAATCAGTCTTTTTGATATATTGTGCTTTAGACGCTTTGATGTTATTAAATTTCGTGGAAGGAACTTCTTCTGAATGCCCAAAGGTTGTAAGCTTCTCAGCAACGATTAAGAGTTCTCTCGCTTCTCAGTGTAGCTTAGATCAATCCTAACCGTTGGATGAATTTGACTTTCACCGCCGAATCCTATCCCCAAGAAAACATAATTCTCAAACTTGGAATTGGTGGGGGTGTAGCTGACCTCGGATTACAAGTCAGGGCGTTGAAAGTGAGTCTTTGGACATACTGACATGTATGTAGGTGAGTACAATTACATTTGACGCGTTCGTGAACATTCAGACGTAGAAAAATCTTCCCAGCGGAAACTTTTTTTCAGGAGAGAAATTTTCCTTATAGATAATGTGTGTGAAAACACTCTTCCTGGGCTATGAATGACGTCATCAGACCATAAGACACATGTTTCTGCGTCGTTACGCTCCATCAACTAACGTCCATAGTCTACCAAGAACTGTTCTCATATTTAAGCAGTCAATAGAAAAACCGGCCTATACGCACGAGTCTCTAGAAACACAGGCCTTAACTGTTGTTCTTAGATATAAGAATCATCAATCTTATAATTCTGTTAAGGACAGATTGGGAATATGTAGCTGACGACGCCCAACAACACAGAAACGTAAACATCCAAAAGTCTGATGATGTCACTAATAACCCAATGTGTTTTCACACATTTTATGTGGAGGAAATTTCTTTTACAAATATTTCTACAGCGAAAGATCTCACGCCTGGATATACATGAACATCTTAAATATGACCACACACACGCACATATATATATACATACATACATGCATACATACATACATACATACATGCATTACATATAAGTATGTGCACATATAAACGAGTGTATATAACAGCATATTCTTTTATCGTTTTATTTCTTTCAGTTCTCGCACTGCGGCCATACTGCAGCACCGCCTTCAAATGATTTCACGTTGAATCTATAACTACTCCTTCCCTTCGATAACTGTGTGTTTATATAAAAGATTCTATATCTGTCTTGAAAATCATTGATTGAATTATATTTGAACAAAACTTAGAGAAGGCATTGTCAATGATTTTTTAAAAATCTACCATTCTTCCAGATATTCTGTTTCAAAGACATTGTTATTCCAAACTTTATACCTAAGTTAATCTGGTCTGAGATTTAATTAAATTTGCAATCAACTTATATCTCATTAAGTTTTCTGTTCGTGGCATTACTGTTATACAGATTTTTCAAATAAAATATCGAGCTTGTCTACATACTTCTACACAGTCTGTCTTGTAGCAGTGACGTAGAAACAGCTGCGGGGGGGGGGGGAGAAACAGCCTCTTAAAAACACGAGTCAAAGAGGGGAACTAGCTAGAAATAGCTACCAATTTCCCCTCAAATCGCACCTTACTGTCTTTAAAAAATGACACATTGGTTGATGTAGTCCTCGATATCTTATGCCTAATATTCGAGGGATTCACAGAATTGCTGAAGCATCAGATAAAATGCGTTGCAGTATGTGTTTTGGCTGTTAAGGCCCTGGGTTCAAAAGTCTCCACTGAAGACAGATTTGTCTCTTGTCCGCCCAGGGCCCATAAAATAAAATATCATTCCAAGAGTATGGAATTGTTATAACGTTTGGACAAAAATTCCTTGTGGTATTTCTCTCGGACTCACGTTTTTATGTTCACTTGCAACAAGACAAGTAGCAATACTTATATTTCTTTTGGGCAACATTAGTGGTGGGCAGAAAAGGGGTGTCTTTCATACACAAAAAGAAAAGAAAACAATCTTGCACTAACCATCTCTCTGGAGAGGAATTATCCAGGTTCGAATTCAGGGGTTAATCTTGATCGGCAAACACCTAAGAACGGAAGAATGCAAAAAAAAAAAAAAAATGGTGGGCTGATCATCAATCTCCACTATCTGGAATTAAAACAAGGCCGACAGCTCTTGGTATGTGTAGTGAATTTGAGAGTGCATATGGCCAATGTTCTAAAGTATCAAGCATGTAAGCAAGAGGTCTGAGTTTCAAATACGGGACAACGAATGTTTAAGTGTTTTGGCTATTGACATAGATTCGAACCCTTGACAGTGCAATTAAATATAACATCGGGTGAATTACAGAGCAAATTATGAAGACGAATTAACGTTGGGCGTAGGTGCACTGTGTTAAGAAGTTTGTTTCCCAACCACATAGTTTCGGTTTGTGTCCCACATCGTGGCACCTTTGCAAAGTGTCTTCTGCTATAGCCCCGGCCCGATCATTGGCTTGTGAGGGAAACTGAAAGAGGCCAGATTTTCTCATCATTCCTTTCTGTAGAACGGCGCAAGCTCAAAATGTTGAGGACTTCTTTCATTTTTCCTGAATGTCAAACTATTACACCTTGTTTGTTGCTCGCTCACCTGTCTCTGGTTTTTCGTTTTTGTATAATTTTGATCCATATTCACACACACACACACACACAAACAAACACAATGTGGAGATAGGAGAGGTGGAACATGCAACAACATCAACAACTTCAAATACTTGGAAAGTGGTTCCAACATAAAATTCAAAATAAATGCAGATATGAACTGCAAAATGCAAAACCTGATATACTACATTACCTGTCCAAACTGGAAAAGAAAATTACATTGGCGAAACAAATAATTCCTGGCAACATGCAAGAATCCACAGGCAACGTATCCGACAAGAGGAATTACACAAGGTTCCATTAAGTAAGCATCTGGAAATATGCGGCGACGGAAAATTCAAACTTTTTCCCTTTTATAAATGTCCAGGGGAAGATCCGCGATACCAAAAAGCAATGGAACTGCATTTCATCAAAAAATTCTCTCCAAAGTTGAATGTTTGAAAGAAAAGTGGAGACAGTACATTTTAACTACATTTCATCAAAAATCCCCTCCAAAATTGAAAGCTTGGAAGGGGAGACTACATTTTGTATTCTAAATATAACTCAAAGAGGAGAAAAAGAAAGAAAGGAAAAAAGAGAAGGATATGGGAAGAGAGAAGAAAAGCAAAATGACTTTTAGTGATGACCAAACCATGCCTGTTTCTTTTTTTGTTTTTTGAAGAGGTCACCATCCTTAGACCCATTCCAATGCAATGGTAAAAGACTAAATAAATAAATGGTGAATAGGAAGGGGGATACCACTTCTCTCTCTCCCTCTACCTATCTGTCTGTCTGAGTGAATATCTATCTATCTATCTATCTATCTATCTATATTTCTATCTATTCATCTCCATTGTCGAACGTCACCACAAAAAATAAAAACCGTGTTTCCTTCTAAATAAAACCCACCAAAAAACATCTGATTTATATAAATGAACAAGCTGTTTGTACATTCACAAAATTTTGTTTGACAAGTTCGAGAAATGAACGAAAGCGTTAATAATAGTGAAGAAATAAAAAGATCTTTTTCCAAAATTCTGACGACTTTTTTTCTTAATATTCAATTTCTGTACATCATACACACACACACACACACACACACACACACACACACACACACACACTATAACTTGTAATATGATATTTTGTAAGGCACCTTTTATTAAATATACGTTTGAATATGTAATGCATGTATGTAAGTATGTATGTGTGTATATATGAAAGTGCTTTTCCGTATTTAATCATTTAAGTTCTTCCTTTGAGGAAAGAGTTGCTTTTTAAGAAGGATACAAAGCTCTAACCTTTGAATGTACATAACAAAAACAATATCGCATTTTAAACTTGAGAAAAGTCTTGCATATATTCACTGTTCCACTTACAAATTGTATTTGTAATGTGCAAGTTAGTTGGTTGATTTCTTTTTGTAAAAAACCCTAGCTTATCCATAGTCACTTAAACATTTACTCACAAAATCAATTGCACCAATTATTATTGGTTTAAATGTGAATTTATAATCTGGATATAGAAGCTGGTGGCTTTGAAGCAGTTGTCCATAGTTATCCTTTGTCTCTTTGATTTGCAAAGAGATATTCACATCAACAGGACAGCTGACTTCTATCACAGTACATATTTTTTGTCTGTCGCGCACAACAATATCTGGCCTGTTATATTTACACTTGGTAGATGTTTTGATGGGAATGTTTCACTGGTATTCCTTCTATATATGTGTCTTATTATTCAGTTTTATTTCAAGATTTCTTGCCAATAGAAAAAGAGCCGGTTTCTAACCCAGATCCAAGTCTCCTCCATAGGGATTTCAACATCAACAACAGGGTATTTTTGTATGCATGCACGTACGTATATGTGTAGATTTGTATGTTTTGTTTTATGTATGTATTCTCATACATTTACCTGCATATATGTCTACACACACACACACACACACACACACACACACACACACACACACACACACATAAAACTAAATATGTTCTTTGTTTAAGATGGTAGAGTATAATTTGAGAGAGATTTGATTGCTATTTCTAGCATGTCGAGCGATTGCGTGGTTTTGTTGTCCCATAATTTTAGTTTCGTTGTTATTGGTAATCAGTGTTTCGAATTACAAGAATTCCGATTTTGGTAGCGTTAGGTGCGAGCCCCCACCTCCACCCCACACCGAGTCTGCATAATATGCTGCTGTAAAGAAGCAAGAGAGCCTGTACTAAATATTCATCAATATCACAGTGTCACTTATAAAGGGGAATTACACACTCAATGGTCCCCCTTACCCTCAGCTGGACTTAGCTATTAAGGACACATTTACTGTGTTTGGTGATAGTGTGAAGATGATAGTTCATCTCTCGGTTTTTTGCGTTCTGCTCCTGTCCCCTTGCCAGTTCAAGAATTCTCGGCCGACTTGTGTCGCTACTTGTGTAACTACATTGATGATTTGATTGGTGCCGAAACCAATCCTTTAACAAACATAACATTGCTCTTAGGACTATGACTGGGAAAATAATTATTTTCCATTCTTATCATACCAAAATATCAAGTTATAATATCCTTTTTACAAAGCCTGAAATTTGAGTGAGGGGGTCTAGTCAATTACATGGACCCCAGTGTTCAACTGGTACTTACTTTCACGACCCGAAAGGAGGAATTCAGAACGTGAAGACGGACGAACTGCCGCTACGCATTTTGTCCGGCGTGCTAACGATTCTGCCATCTAGCCACCTAATCCAACAGTTATATCATAAATTAGTATTTAGCTGATGTTATTTGATTCTTTTATCCGAGAAGAAGATCGAGCGACAATGGGTCGCTGCAGCAGCTATGCTTATCACCAAAGATTTCAGTGCTGTAAGTAAAATGAAGCGTTTTCAATTGGTTTTGTTGTTGCTGTGTAACTGAGGTCTACCGTCATCCAATAGAACTAGCAACCTATCTCATTTTGACAGCGGCCCACGCCTTTCTCTACACAACGTTTAACTGATGTTTGTTATAGGACATTATTACCATATCAATAGAGATCGTGAAAACACACACACGTTCACTTACACACAAAAAGACACACATAAACATGAACTTATACGTATAGATTCTTACATTGAAATATTTAAATAAAAACTAGAGAGGAGGTTGAATGCGAATTCTATCCCACTGTGTTACATGGCAATGATATCTGCTGCTGTTTACAGTTTGAACGAAAAAGAAAATACGTTGACAAGAATTCGAAATACGTAATAGATTTTGACATTGAAGAGTTTTGTAAAATTATTTCCATGGAAGTGAAAGGCTTATATAAATATTGAAGAATGTTGTATAGTTCTATATGTCCACATTGAAACAGAATAATGGACGTGAAGCATTGGGTACCCTGACAGTGTTCGGTCGATAAACTTTAAAGAAATTCAGCATCTACAGTTAACAGAACTGATAGAAGCACAACTGTGACAGTTTGATGAATATAAAGTATACCTTGTTAGAAAATAATAAAATAAAATCAAACGAGAACATTTATGAATCAAAGAAACGAAAACGAAAAACTGAAACAGATGAACATTGAAAGAGAAAAATGACGAACAAAAATTCAAGAACAAAAAAACAAACAATAGAAATTATACAAGACTCTAAGAATGTTGCCTGTTCTAAGACAGTTTCTGGAAAAATGACCTGCTTCCTTTGTGATGGAAAAAAGGAGTTAATTAGTTTTAGCTTGAAAGTGTTACCGTTTGTATTTCTTACGGTTATGGAGAGAGTCTTCCATAGAAGAAACCTTTAGCGAACGAACAAGAAGTAGAAAGAAGAACACAAAATGAAGATAATCTCATGATGTTGTTGTCACGAAAATCCTGTTTCCACCTGAAAGTATGTCAACTGGTGAGTTGAAGAAGAAGAAGAAGAAGATCCTGATTCAAGACGTTTCTAATGCCAACACTAAACATGATAAACTCAATAGACATTAATGTTAAGTAAGAATTAACTAAGAATTCGAGAGAGAGAGAGAGAGAGAGAGAGAGAGAGAGAGAGAGAGA
>NC_068984.1:557440-561233 GCF_001194135.2 Octopus bimaculoides
GAGAGAGAGAGAGAGAGAGAGAGGAGGGGAGGATAGACAGAGAGAGAGACAGAGAAACGGAGATAGAGAGGGAGAAAGAGAGACAGAGAGAGAAAATGAGAGAGTGGGAAAGAGACAGAGAGAAAAGGAGAGAGGGGGAAAGAGAC
Organism: Octopus bimaculoides; assembly: GCF_001194135.2. Lineage (NCBI taxonomy): Eukaryota > Metazoa > Mollusca > Cephalopoda > Octopoda > Octopodidae > Octopus > Octopus bimaculoides. Next base: position 557,587 of record NC_068984.1, read on the forward strand.
AGAGAGAGAGGGAGAGAGAGAAAGAAAGAAAGAGAGAGAGATAGAGAGAGAGATAGAGAGAGAGAGAGAGAGAGAGAGAGAGAGAGAGAGAGAGAGAGAGAGAGAGAGAGAGAGAGAGAGAGAGAAAGAGCGCTTTTAAATAGTCGATTGAACTGTTAAACTTATTAACCAATTATTTCTTAGATTACAATCCGCCATTTTTTTTAAAAAAAGGACTTATTGGATAAAGCAGTCTGAAATAAATAATTTCTGAAATGATGGTCTCGGCTAGAACGCTCTTTATATCGTAAGTTTGGAACATCAGTGTTGGCCTGGGGGTTAAATAACAACAACGAAAATAGATCTGAAAGAAAAGAAAGTGCACAAGTACATCGAGGTATTTCACCCACACCAGATCTTGTAGCAAACCTGGAAATCTTGTACAAACATCGATATTTCCTATAAAACTCTGACAACATTGTGTAAAGAGGAGCAAAATCTTGTATAAAGCCGGAACATCTTGTATGCAACGCCCACACGTCTAAACACCGAAATTTGGTATACAATACTAACATCTAGAAAAGTACATCGCGAAACAGATGCATAGATAGACAAAACTAGAATAGAATACAAATCACAAGATTCTCCTGGAAATTACAATAAACAAAGAAAACAACGAAGAAAACAACACTAAATACTTAATAATGAATTTTGTGTTACATGTTTTTGTGAGGGAAACTAAGTTTAGAGGAAACTTGTAAAGATTTCCATAGAAGACACTTCCGATTTTCGCCTGTAATAATAATAATAATAATAATAATAATAATAATAAAGTTGTTTCATAAATTTTCAAGTGATAAATGTGAATTCTAACGTTTCCTGTAAATCCTTCTTTCAGGGAAAAACATGGTGGATATAGTTACTTATTATTTTATTTGTTTCAATCATTTGACTGCGGCCATGCTGGAGTACCGCCTTTAGTCGAGCAAATCGACCCCAGGACTTATTCTTTGTAAGCCTAGTACTTACTCTATAGGATTCTTTTGCCGAACCGCTAAGTTACGGGGACATAAACACACTAGCAGCGGTTGTCAAGCGATGTTGGTGGGGGGGGGGCAACACACAAACACACACACACACACACACATATATATATATACACGACGGGCTTCTTTCGATTTCCGTCTACCAAATCCACTCACAAGGCTTTGGTCGGCCCGAGGCTATAGTAGAAGACACTTGCCCAAGGTGCCACGCAGTGGGACTGAATCCGGAACCATATGGTTGGTAAGCAAGCTACTTAGCACACAGCCACTCCTGCACCTAGGTTTCTTTTTCTGTAAACAATGGACCATCTGGCGTCTAGGTCCCTCACATCTACATATGATGCATCAATTCTTTTGAATTCGGAAACTTTACGTATAAGAACATCAAATACAACAGATATAGCAGCCGATGAAGTCACCATGTTATCTGTCTGTCTGTCTGTCTGTCTGTTTATCTAGCTAGCTAGCTGCCAGCTTGCCTGCATGTCTGCTTGTCTCTCTATACGTAAGCATGCATGGTTTTGCATGTATGTGTGTATGTGTGTGTGTGTGTGTGTGTGTGTGTGTATGTGTGAGTGTGTGAGTGTGTGTGTGCGTGTGAGTGTGTGTGAGTGTGTGTGTGAGTGTTTGACCACTGAAATCTGCAAGTTTTTTTCATTTTCTCTCTGTTTATTTTCTCATGTTGCTTTCTGCTGAAGAGCGTCGGTTTGAAACGTAAAAGACTTTTACATTTTTCCTGAGCGTCAAACTATTACACTTGTTTGTTGTTTATACACCTATCTTTATATTTTTTTCTATGTATTTCAACTATAACAAGAATTCAAGTCAGAAAATATGGGTAGTCGTATATTTGTCAATAGAGTGGGTATATTAATCAAAGTATATAGTATTTGATATCCTTTCAGGTTCAGATTTAGCAACCATAAGTCCTCTCTAATATTCAGCGGAGACGCAATGTCACAGCTCTAGATAGGCATGTAAAGTCACTGAAGGAAAGCGCCATAGTTAACAACATCAAGTGAAAGTGCTGGAGAAGTGCAAGCCTTACTTTAACAATAGTAGGAGATACAGAATATGCCTGAGCGAAGAAACCATTATGTTAAAAGGGCTTTCTTCACCAGAACACCTACTTAAACATTATTATAGGAAGAAGGGGAGATAATAAAGTACTGGTGATCCGAAAATGAAGGTGCGCGTGCAGTTGTGTATGAGAGAGAGTGTGTGCGTGTGGATAGGGGCTAGGGACTACGACGTGTGGATGTGTGCGTATGTGTATGCGTCTGTAATGTGTAGGTATGTGGATGATGGTGTGTGGTGTGGGTGCTGGGAAGTGGTCCGTGCGAGTGTGTGTGGAATAGTATGGGGTGGTGTGATGTGGTGTGGTAGTATGGTGGTGTGTGGTGCGGTATGGGGATGTGGGGATGTGAGCGTGGAGTGTAGGTTTGGGGATGTGAGCGTGGGGTGTAGGTTTGGGGTGAGGATGTGGGTTTGGGGGAGTATGGAGGGGTATCAATGAAGAGAGAAGGTGGGTTGGAGTGAAGAGAGAAAGTAGGTGTCAGATGAAGAGAGGAAGGGAGGGGTGTTAAGCCTATATGGCGCAAAGGAGCGAAGAGAGAATATTAATTCCTGTTCACAGCGAAGGCGGGAGTCCGGATGAGCCCTGTGCAAAGACAATCCGAACACAGACCGGCGTTGTAATGAATGACCGATAGAGTGGAAGTGGTGCGAGACCGGGCGTCATTGTCGAGTCTGTGTCGGAGGTGCTCCGTGAACCGGTCAGCCCAGCGGTGTCCCAGTTGACCGATTTACAGAGAAGGGCAGAAAGAGCAGGCGTTGCAGTAAATGACGTTGCTAGAAGTGCAGGTAAAAGAGTCAGTGATGTGATAGGGACGACGATGGGTGCCTGTGAGGATGGTGGTGTTGGAGAGGTAGGGGTAAGTGTGGCAGCGTGGGCAGGAGCAGGGGAACGAGCCAGGTTGGGAGGTGGGGTCAGGGAAGAAATTATAGACCAGGAAGAAACTATGGACCAGGGAGGTGGAGTTAGGGAAGAAACTATGGACATGTAGGTTGCGAGCTCGTTTGAAGGAGGGAAGGGGTAGGTTGGGGAAGATGTGCGAAGTGGAGGGGTCGGACTGGAGTCGCCGGAAGGCTCGGATAATGGTGCGTTGGAAGGGAAAGGCTATAAGGATGGTAGGTGAGGGGAAACGGGAGACAGGCAACGGAGGGGCAGGTGCAGGGAGAGAGAGAGAGCAGAAGCCTGGAAGTGCTCTGGCAAGGGTTGCGTGGATAGAAGTGAGGGGATATCCACGAAAGATGAAGAAGCGAGCCATGAGTTGAGACTGAATCTCAGAGTGATGGTTGTCACTGCAGAGCCTGCGCAGACGGAAGAATTGGGATGGAGAGCTTGGTGTGGGTAGGGTAGGAGGAGGAGGAGAAGTTGAAGTATAAGTGTGAGTTTGTAGTAGATGGAGGTAGTAAGAGCGGAATTGTTGACCGAAATGTCGAGGGAGACGACGGAAGTGCTGGAAATAGTGCAGGATTGGACAAAAGAGAGGAAGGAGTCTAGTTGTTCCTGGGAGTGTGAGGTCGCACCGATACAGTCATCAATATAACGACCGTATA
>NC_068984.1:561265-564253 GCF_001194135.2 Octopus bimaculoides
TAGTGGATTCTCTTGTCGTGAGTGACAAATGAGGGTTCAGTAAAATAAAGTGTTAATCATGTTCTATGGATACAAATGTGTCTCTTGAGGCCTGCTGGTGCCTTGCAAACTTTTTGGCAAATGGAACAAGTCAAGGACTCAGTTTTCTCGAGTACGGATGGATAATTTACTATGTGTTTTCTTAAGTGGACGCCATACATACACACACAGAAACACACACACACACACACACACACAGAAACACACACACACACATGAAACTGAAGTCAGAGACGAAGCAGACCAGTTATATACTAGAGGACTCAATACATTTTGAATTGTAAAGAAAACATTAACATTAAATTGCTTTTATTAAGCCCTAGATAGGAATTAAGATTTGAAGCTTATCTCACTTATATCCTGAAACAAAAGTACTATGTCCGTGTTATTCTGGTTTTCTAATTTTTTTTGTAAACAGTTAAACGCTATCCAGAAGATCTTATTCAAATCTCTCTCCCTCCATCCCTCACACACATATCTATATATAAATACACAATGAACAAAAACAAGCAATAGATCACCTACACACACACACACACACACACACACACACACACACACACACACACACACGCGCGCACCACTCGAAACGTTTACCAAATACGAATACTGAGTCATAACAATTCTCACCTGAGGATCAGAGTGGATGAAACTGGTGAGAAACAAGATCAGGGACACGAACTCGCACTTTCAGTCTCAATTAAAAAATCTATATGTGTATGTGTGTATATATATATATGTATGTGTGTGTCAGTGCGCGCGCGGTGTGTGTGTGTGTCTGTGTAACGTTTGAAATGTTCAGATATGTGTGCATTTATATACCTTCATTCGCCGGCAGTATCTCACGCAACTGAGTGACGCATCCTTGATACAGATTAGGGAACACTCATTCACACACACACTCATGCACATAATCATACACAGATACGTGCACATCAGCATACGCATTTCCCACATCACAAAAATGATGAGATGAAAAGAAGAGAAATCTAAAGAAATCACTGCTTTCTCTGATAAGTTTATGTGAGGGAAGAAAATAAGGAAAGTGGAAAAAGGGGCGGAGGAGGAGGAGGAGGAGGAGGCGAGATATTTGATTGAAAACCAACCAAGGAAAGTTTTACTTGTCAAAATAGAATAAATCCATTGAAAAGAAAAGAAGCAGGTTTCAGTTCAGTTTCTATACGTTATTAAAGGGGTCCGTGTGTATAAGATTTATAAGGGAAATCTATTAGAAATAATGATTTATAACATATAGGTAGTAGTAGTAGTAGTAGTAGTAATAGTAGAAATGATAATAGAATGATTTCTAACATATTTATTAAAAAGATTGACACAAAATTTGTAATAGGAGGAATAATACACTATAATAATAATAATAATAATAATAATAATCCTTTCTACTATAGGCAAAAGCGGGGAGGGGACGAGCCGATTACATCGACCCGAGTACTCCACTAGTACTTAAATTATCGACCCCGAAACGATTAAAGGCAAAGTCGACCTCGGCGGAATTTGAACTCAGAACGTAGCGGCGGGAGGAATACCGTTAAGCATTTCGTCTAGCGCGCTAACGATTCTGCCAGCTCGCCGCCTTAATAATAATAATAATAATAATAATAATAATAATAATAATAATAATGATAATAATAATAATAATAATAATTATTATTATTAATCTTAATGATAATGAACCATAAAACATTTTGTAGGTTAATTCATTCGGTAGTAATAATGATAAAGTTATTTTGATTAAATTGGTTTAAGGGCGATGATTTAACATAAACGCTACACAGCATCAGAGTAAAATGCCTCATCTGAAGGCCATCCAATCAGTGCTTCTCTCCAAATTACATTAGCATCATTTTGAGGGGTGTGTGGTTAAGAAACTCGCTTTGCAACCGTCTGATTTTACGTTCAGTATAAATGTGCGGCACATTGGGCAAGTGTATTCTTACTATAGCCCCGGGCTAACCAAAGCCTTGCGAATGGATTTGGTTGACTGAAGCTGTATGGAAGCTCGTCGTATATATATATATATATATATATATATATAACAATCAGTAATATGTACGAAGAAAATCACATCCTTACTTGAGATCACACCTTAGAAAGCCAATAATTGCTTCAATTGCATTACCACACACACACACACACACACACATACATAATATAATTAAAATTTATAATATATACAAAAATTTATGTCAACACAACATTATCATGGTAATCCAAATGTGCGAATTTCTAACTGATCATCTGAAAAATTTTTAGCTGTTAGACGCTAACAGAAACAAACGCCAAATTGAACTTTAGACATTCAGTCATTCAACCAAGGTGACGTCATTGAACAACTAATTTAGTTTACAAAATAAAATACAAAAAATACCAAAAATCTACATGAAAAAAAAAAAAACCTAACGTAGAGAACGAGTATATTCATCTCCTAAAATTGATGACGTCACTGGATATCTAAAGCACAAAACCTGCGGACAAGAATTTTACGTTATGCTTAACAGATAACTCAAGAAAAAAAGGCACGTAACGCTTAATAGAAACTTCTTTGGTTAAGTCGTTATAATTAATTAACTAATTATTTATTTAATATAATGAAACATTCTAAAGGAATTAACCTGATTTTATAATAACTGAAGAATCATTATATTCAACAACGTATTTAACCACCGAGGAATCCCGACTCCAAAACGAAGGAACAATTGTTTTTAAGATAAGAATGATTTTAAAAAAATTAATTATACGTTTTAATTTTATTTTCAAAATTTACATGATGGCGGAGTGAGGAGTCGATAAGTTTGTAAACGATCCCTGGGCTTATTTTATCGATCCCGAGAGGATGAAAGGCACTAGACGAAGGAAATCAGTGATACACACACACACACACACCATATATATATACATTCAAATACATTCACGTAATTATAAAATTATGAC
>NC_068984.1:566282-570299 GCF_001194135.2 Octopus bimaculoides
TATGTATGTATAAGTATATGAAAATATACAAAGCGAGGTGGAGAGGGAGAATGAGTGAGAGAGAGTGTGTGTGTGTGTGTGTGGGAGAGAGAGAGAGAGAGAGAGAGAGAAAAAGAGAGAGAGGGAGTAAAAAGTGACAAGGTGTTGAAATATAGAATTATTCCTGTTATTGATGGCGAGTTATTTTCAATCCACAGATCGAATCTTGTCTGGCCACATCAAATAATGATTAGTAATATTTTAGCTAATAAAGGCGGCGAGCTGGCAGAAATGTTAGCACGCCGGACGAAATGCTTAGCGGCGTTTCGTCCGTTTTGACGTTCTGAGTTTCCGCCGAGGTCGACTTTGCCTTTCATCTTTTCGGGTCGATAAATTAAGTACCAGTTGCGTACTGGTACTTTCGGGCCTTAGAATATTTTATCTACTATTTTAGCGGCATTTGGACCGTCCCCACGTTCTGAGTTCAAATGCCAGCGTGGTCGAGTTTACCTTTAATCGTCTCGGGGTCGAAAAAATATATGTACCAGTTGAACACTGGGGTTGATAGACATTTCTGCTATAACCATCCCTTCTTTTGGCATGTCAAGGACCGCAGCGTCCAACGTGTTCTTCCTTAGAATGCGCTTCGGGGAATTTGCCTTTAATAATTTCAATAAACGATAAAGAATTGCCATGGGTTACACCAGTTTGGCAAATATTCGATCTCGGTACTGGAAATAACCAAAGTAACTGTCAGGAATTCGATATTCCTCAATCAAATCGCCTTTCTTTTAATCAAAAGTTTCCTACATTGGGATTTTTGCGATGTTTATCTGTTCTTCATCAAATTCGATAATATTTCAAGTTAAGCTGAGACATTCCTTTCATCATTGGTCGTAGATGGCCGAAGCTTGGTTAGTAAAGCTAATTGTGAATTAGAATTTACATAATTCTGAACAGGCCCTACTAGAGGTTTCAATCATTACATTAAAGAAGACAGCTATCTCTATTGTTGACAAATCGGTGACTGACTTGCATTGGCGATCCATATCAGGTCCTATTATGAGAAACAAATTGAAGAAGAATGGATTGGCTTGCTGCCCTCCATCTATTAAATGAAAACTAACTGGAACCATTACAAGCCAATGTGTTATGTTCATCCCTTACATCTTTCTGTTAAACAAAGTTGTCGTAATAAAGCTATTTGAAATCATAGATAGACAGACACGGACTTACAGACAGAAACACATATACAGACACATGAAGGTGAGATAGAATCAAGCATCAACTGAAAATGTCAGCATCCTTGCTTTGATTAGCCGCAATTATCATTATGCATTGCTGTATAGTAATTAACCAAATACGCTTCAGACAAAAGTGAAACTGTTGCTGTATCGTGTCAGTCTTTGCTAACAATATTATCAACTCAGTCATATTAAAATTGTAAAGAGAAATCGAAAACGTGTCATGTCACTCAGTAGCCTACTAATAAACGTCTCTCGGTGTAAATGCTCTTGTAACCCAGCTTTCGAATCTGTGCCACCAGTGCTCTCCCAGATATGCGAGCTGTTCCGCAAAATGATTGAGTTATGAGGGTTGGCTTTGGAAGCATACTTTTGCCACTATGAATAATACCAGGAAATCTGGCAGACACATAACAATTATAATTTAACTTTTTATCAAAGGCAGCGAGCTGGCAGAAAGCTCAGAACGCCGGGGGAAATGCTTTCGTCTGTCTTTACGCTCTGAATTGAAATTCCGCCGAGGTCGATAAATTAAGTACCAATTACGTACAGGGGTCGATCTAATCGACTGACCCCCTCCCCCAAAATTTCGGGTCTTGTGCCTACAGTAGAAAACAACTCAACTTTTATCAAATGTTTTAAAAGCTTGAAATGAATTGAAATTTTCAAAAGAAAAATAGTTATTACCTTAAAATAAAATTAAACAAATTTATCATTTGCATAACTGCTTCCATATTCTGTTGTTTACTCCCCCTCATCTTCTCCTCCTCCTGCTACCACACTTCTTTTGTACATTTATCCTGCACCTCCTATGTTAACGCCCTCTATATGTTTCTTTTACGCTCTCGCTACCTCTCTCCCTATACAATCTAAAGCGTAGCAGAAGAAACCAACCAACCAGCATTAATATACACTATTATATATATATATATATATATATATTAATAATTAAGGGTACTACAGGTAGCACCGGCACGCTAAAAATAGCAGTCAGAAGACAAGTACAATCACAAATTTTCACTGATATACATCAAGTGAAGTCGAGAGAACGAGCGAAAATTCTAATCTTCCGTATCAATAACGAAAAGAATCGTAAATTGAGAAAACCAGACATACCCGTATCGTCATGATTTCGAACTTTGTGGAAGTACCACCTAGTTCTCCCCAGCAAGTCTCACTGACCCAAGGGTCATAGAACTTGCCCATCTCAATTAATGTGCGCGATGACCGTTTTTAATGCCGCGGCAAATTTAAAAAGGTGATCGGAGTGAATAATAAATTATAAAAATATATAAAAGGATATTATTGTTTACAATAACATCAAGCGGAAAGCATTCTTAAAAAAGTACTCTGAGGTAAAAAAAAATTATAATTTTTGCTCATTCTCCCGACTTCAATTGATGTGTATCAGTGAAAATTTATGGTTGTAGTTGTCTTCTGACTGCTATTTTTAGCGTGCCGGTGCTACCGTCAGTACTCTTGATTATTAATTAATAATTATTTACTTCATGGTATTTTTTTACGCATGCTATGTCACTTGATATCATTATAAACAATATCCTTTTATATATACATAACTTAGATAGGTTTCGGCCATTATTGGCCCAAGCCATGACTAACTCAATAGCGCCACCTGGAAAAGTCTTTTAGTTAATTATTTTGGGACACCATGGACCACACAAATACAGAGTTGTTGGTTGAGACGTATCCAGGTGTAGGTGATATATCTGATATTTCCTGGAGGAATTTGTCCAGGTACCGTTTGAAAGTTGTGGGGTCTTTTTCTACTTTAATTTCTTTTGGGATAACATTGAAAAGTGCAGGACCATTTGTAGTGAAGAAATTGTGTCAATGTTTTAATGTGATGTGATTTCGACCTTTGTAGGGAACCCATTGCATGGGGGAAGGGGCTAGTCTTGGGTGAATTGTAAACATAATACTGATATGTGTGTGTGTGTGTGTGTGTGTGTGTGTGTGTGTGTGTGTGTGTATTGTGTCTGGAAGGTGTTGAAGCAGAACAAAGATGGCTCAGTCCATATTGAAAGATTTCTTTCAATGTCGTGGTTCAAGGAAGCAATGCATGTCTGCATGAGAGATTGTAGGTGCGTGCGTGTATGAGAGTGTGTGCATGTCATTGTGCACCCATTTATATCGCCAGAGAATGCTTTTGCGTATATATCTTTAGGTGTGTGTGTGTGTGTGTGTGTCTGAAAACGCTTACCTGTACATCCGTGTGTACGCACGCGTGAGTCAGTGTCCGTGTGTGCATGTATATCTATATGCGTATATACGTGTTTGAAGAAGCTATTGAAAGCCTCTTCATAGAAAGTCACTAGACACGATTAAACATACTATTGTTGTTCTTGTTGGTATTGATGTTTTTATTTTCGATCTTCTTATGATTGATCTTTTCTATTTCTTATTTGATCTCGTTACCATGGTAATTGCATTGTTTGTCTGTCGTATCCCTATGAGAGATCAATATAAGTTTCTTCATACTTAATCATGTTTCGCCTTTTATTGCTGTGGCCCGTCTATTGTCGTCTCGGTGGTTGTTGTTGTTGTCGTCGTTGTCAATGTTGCTATTGTGAAGCTGCGCATTTTCTATCCGTTGTTGCTCTTATTTACAATGTCCGTCGCTGTTTGTTACTATTGCTGCAGATGTTGTAGTTCAAGTCACAGCTAAGTATTCCTCCAGCTAAACATGTGGCTCGTGTATATATAGCAAGGCGAATATTTATACAGAAGCCGAATATCACAATCTACATGTTGCATATATATATATATATATATA
>NC_068984.1:571397-574042 GCF_001194135.2 Octopus bimaculoides
ATATAGTGGTTTGTCAAAAAAGATCCGATAGAATAAGTACCAAAATAAGTATTGATTTATTCAATTAGACCCTTCGAGGCCGTGCCCCACCATGGGCCACAGTTCAATGAAGTAAAAAATAACAGATTTTATGTCTTCTATTTTACAATTATTTTATACTTTTGATTCTGTTATAATAGCTTTTGCAATATTCAGGATTTCACAAAAATATCTCTAAAACGTGCCCCAGCGAGGCCACCACCCTGTGGCTGGAGTCAATAAAAAAGTAAACGATGATTGCTGAACAGACCTAGGATTAAAAGCATTCCATCCGTGACCTGCTAGGACAACAACAACAACAACTACTACTATCACCCCCACTACCCCACCAACAACAACATAAGTACCACTACCATCACCATCACCATCATCAACACCGCCACCACCACCCCTACCACCAACATTTTGTATCCACTCTTCAAGCTGCGTATCTATGGAGGAAGGATTTCGCTACATCCTTCACCAGGACGTCAGCTTTCGGAATTCCCTCCCTGCACATGTTTCTCCTGAAACTCACAACAAAAAGGACATCCACCGTGTCCATCGCACGGTTTCTCGAAGGGCCTTCAAAGGATACTGGTGTAAAACTCTCCCCTGTCGCTCCAAACATGACATAAAACAAAAATATAACATTTTCGAAAATAAGATGGCGACATTTTGATTAGAGATTGATTAAAGATCGATTGGAGTTAAACTTGGGTTAACAACGTTTTAATAGTCTATAATCTCTCACAACACTCCGACACCATCCTAATATCACTTAATCCAGACAAACATAACACAGTAGCCATGGCATCAGTGACGTCATTAGCCCTAACAGTCTACTGGAGCACATCGTCATTAATTCACTGAGAAAGCATTGGCCGATCGGGGGCTTTAGTAGAAGACTTTTGCCCAAAGTGTCGTGCAGTGAGACTGAACCGGAAATCACATAGTTGCAACGCGAGCTTCTTAAACACACAGTCATGGCCGCAATCACGTTTTTTTTTGTTTAAAGGTAGGGCGTGTTCAGATGGAGATTTAGCTGCGACTTCCAGCAGGTCGATTGACAACGTGGAGCTCTCCACCCTCTTTAATTTGTGGCTTTATAACCCAGAAACTACCGATATATAAGATAAGAAGAGAATGATACGATACATAATGGGATATAGGTCTGTTGAGAATATGATGAAGTCTAGAACAGGAGAAACTGGTGAGATTCTTTGTTGACAACAACAGTAAATATTCATTATCATGGTCAATAAGTTTTTTTAAAAACTTGACGTTTCGGTCGTTGATCTTCCGTCAGAGAGGGATTATAGTCTGAAACATAATACTTGCTTCTGTTGCAAACGACAAATTTATTGACATCTAAAACGTCTCTTTGATTTTGTTGAAAAAAGTTGAATAAAGCACAGATGCTTTTAATGGCATGGTAGAATCAATTTTTGAGCTTGTCCCTTTTTAAAAACAAAATAGTCAATGAAAGAAAACGTCCAGGAAATTATTTCGTATTATTGATAAGAAAGTAGCACGTATAAGTTAATGAAAGAACCAATATTCAGGAACATGTATATATAAACAGACATTTACAAAAGCAAACATGTACACATTATATATTTACATATATGCGTGTGTGTATGTTCTCTCTTTCCATTTCTTTTTACCTTCTCTCTCCCCCCCCTCTCTCTCTGTTTGTATGTATGTCTACTATGCACGTATAAATATTCCAGACTGACCTTTTTCCAATGGTGCTTTCTTGTACTTCTCCAGTCTCTTCACTGCTATAGATTCCAGTTTCACCCTAGCCGCTGGGTATTCTTTGAGAACATCCCACAAGTCTTGTTTTGACAAACAGAACAAGTCTGAATAACCCACAGACCTCACTGATGCTGTGCGTCGATTTCCAGCTGTACCCATGTTAAGAATACTTATCTCTCCGAAGTAGCTACCCGGCTTCAAAGTGGCCAGAACTGTTTTGCCATTGTCTGCCACAACTTGCAGCCGACCTCTGTTTACGATGTACATCTCTTTGCCGACCTCACCTGAAAACAAAGAACTGAATTAATATAGACAGATAACATTCAACGGAAAGGTAAGCATTACAGCGATGAAGTATGTTATGCATGTAGCAAATGATATAATTGCAAGTTCGAACAATTTAAGAATTCATAGAGATTCCAAAACTGATTTCAAATTTTGTTACAAGGCCAGCAAGTTCGGTGAAAGGGATAAATCAATTGCATCGACCCCCCAGTTCTCGATCTTTCTCTCTAATTCTAAATAAGAATATAATAACGAGTCAATCATCACTTATTTCTGACACTATCGACCCCGAAAAGATAAAAGGCGGAATTTGAACTTATTATTTAGCTCGTGAGCTAACGACTTTGCCAGTTAATGTTATTAATAAATAAATATATTAAGGCGGCGAGCTGGCAGAAACGTTAGCACGCCGGGCGAAATGCTTGGCGGTATTTCGTCTGCCGTTACGTTCTGAGTTCAAATTCTGCCGAGGCCGACTTTGCCTTTCATCCTTTCGGGGGTCGTTAAATTAAGTACCAATTGCGTACTGTGGTCCATCTAATCGACTGGCCCCGTCCCCAAACATTTCGGGCTTTGTGGCT
>NC_068984.1:574276-576584 GCF_001194135.2 Octopus bimaculoides
CATGTGCTGTGCGTTGGCTCATCTGTTCCTCCATCAAATCGACGTTGTTTGAACAGGTGCACACATGTGTACTATGCATCAGGTGTCGAAGTAATCGCAGTGCAACGCACCACCCCGTCTAGGGTGAGATATCCTATCCACTAGGTCATGCGCCATAAACAAATAATGATGATAATAATAATAATAATAATAATCCTTTCTACTGGAAGCACAAGGCCTCAAATTTGGGAGAAGGGATTAAGTCGATTACATCGATCCCAGAGCGTAACTGGTACTTATTTAATCGACCCCGAAAGGATGAAAGGCAAAGTCGAGCCCGGTAGAATCTGAACTCAGAACGTAGCGGTAGACGAAATACTGCTTAGCATCTCGCCCGGTTGCTAACGATTCAACCACCTTAGCCGCCTTTAATAATAATAATAATAATAAATAAACAACTAATACTAACAATAGGAAGAGGGACAATAGAAATAAGAATAACAAGGAAGATGATAACATCAATAATAGTGTATATATATATATATATATATATATATCACACACACATATACACACGCACACACACTCACACATATACGCAGATACACACATACACACGCACACAGAGTATAAAACCTTATGAAAAAATATATTTTACTCTACACTTCAACTTGACACCTTTGTTCAGTTAATGTTTCCTGTTTTTATAATTTAAGGTCGCACAAACACTTGAATTTATACGGAAACGCATATACGAGTGAATGATTGTCAAAGCATCCATAAGTTATTTTAGAAAATCGCATATTTTCCAGTAGAGTTGGTATATTAATCATAGTGTTCAATATCATATATCGATTTAAGCCGATTTTAACAATCGGTTTTGCACTGAGCATTAAACATAATATTAATTAGATAATGATACGGTTATGTAATACCGTTTGGTCATCAGAACTATATCTTTTCTCTATGTATGTATATACATCTTTAAATGTGTGTGTGTAAGAGAGAGAGAGAGAGAGAGAGATAGAGAGATAGAGAGAGAGAGAGAGAAAGAGAGAGAGAGAGAGATAGAGATAGAGAGAAAGAGAGAGAAAGAGAGAGAGAGAGAGAGAGAGAGAGAGAGAAAGCACTTGGCTCAATGGTTAGGGCATCGGGTTTGCAATCATGAGTGGTGAATTCGGCTCTGGTTCAATTAATCTTCAACTATCAACAAATCGAAACGCTGCCATTCCATTGCAGACTCACCTCCTTTCCAATCCGACATTGAAGGATTCTAAACACAACTGGAACGATATTAAGTGTAAGCATTCTCTTGTTCAGTTATTCGTTGGGGAAGATCAATGAAATAGGGAGGGTATGCTGGCCTCCTCATCACCATGTTCCTGGTGTATGGCTGAATACGTTCCCCAAGGCTCCTTCACCGTTATAGGACTGAACCCGAAACCACGTGGTTGCAAAGCTTGCATCTTAACTACATAGCCATGTCTGCGCCTTTGGCAAACATTTTAGCGAGAATTGTCTCTGTACCGGTTTGGTTCAGCGTATTATCGCATCAATGTGCGATGCTTTCTTTTTTTAGTAAGACGATGGATATGCATGATAAGTCCTGCGGTCATTTTGTCATTTTCTTCTTTACACCCCAATAAAAATTCCATTTGTTCAACATGTGTTGAAATGCGGAACTTCCAGATTTGAACGGAAATGGGGATCAGCGCCTGAACATTGCGAATTCTTTACATAAAATTATGGGAATTTTGTATTTTGAATGCAACACATTCCTCGCCTTTCCCATTGCACAATCTTCGTCGAAGTCTGTTCAGTTGCGTCTACAAAAGATGTCAAATCCACAAAATTGACCAACTTATACATTTTCTAACCTTTCACCTTTGACACTACAGATGTGCAAGGCCCTTCAGTGACCCAACAGTACCTTAGCTGTCACCTTGTTGACACTTGGAATGCTCAAACAGAAACGTCCTGCAAGTTTTAGAGAATTTCTATTCTAATTCTTCGTGGAACTGCCGCCAGCGTTATGGCTTGTTTAAAGAATCTTCAAATCAGTAATGGAATACCACCAAAGAATACCTACACACAAATGGCAGAATATTGAGATTACTCTGACTAAACCTACCATATTCATATATACATTACTTTAATTACACACACACACACGCATACATACATACACACACAGACAACAGACACACATATACATATGTATGTATGTATTTATTTATTTATGTGTACATGTATGTATACATATATGTATGTACGTATATATGTATGTGTGTATGCATGCATGTATGTATATAAGTGTATGTATACATGT
>NC_068984.1:576712-579306 GCF_001194135.2 Octopus bimaculoides
ACACACACACACACACACACACAGAGTCACGTGTATATGTATTTCAGAAACTAATCTCCAACGCTATATACCCTCGGTACATTGCAAATATAAATTGAGAGCTCATATTACATTTCAGTTAAGTTATATAATCTTTATTGCGTAGGAAATATACACGCACACACACACACGTATACACACACACACACACATACATACACGTGTATATAATCATACATAGGTGGTTTTTAAGTATATTTACTTCGAATATCAAGAAAAGATTTGCTATTCTATTTCTATTATTGCTGCAGAAACTGTAAAATGAAGCTCAGAGTTGCAATTGTAGAGTTTCGTCAAAATATCATTCGATTATGTTATTCTACTTTATTCTTTTTGTCTGCATTATGCACACTGATATGTATTTCACACACACACACACACACACACACACACTACTATTATTATTATTATTATTATTTGTAACTCAGGTTTTGTTGGAACTCCTGCAGTCTTGCATGCGTAGCGGCTTTGCCACATGCAGACTACGCTACCATGCTATCTGTTCAACTATCTAATACTTTCCTGATTATTCTGGCCGTGCCACGGAGGCAAGCCTTGATGCCTTCTGATATTGTCCCCAAGGACCCAACAGTAATTGGCACTATTTTTATCTTCTTCATTTTCCATACTCGAACAATTTCGCACTCAAGAGGATTGCACACGATTTTTTCCGCATTCTTTCTTGACTATTCGTGGGTCAAAGGAGCACGCAACATCAAATATTATAGCACATGTGGTGCACCTTATCCACCACCTGGTGGACAAGGTACCTGATGTGTCACGTGTCTGGTACCTGATGTGTTTCGATTGAGAAATCCCACAGGATTTTACAAGTATCCGACTCCACCACTCTCTACGGTTTGTGCTTATACCACATCTTGCCTCTCTCTAGACACCACTTTTCGAACAATTTCTAATGTAGCACAATCGCTACCTGATCGTGTCACCACAACTTGTAGTGTTTTGGGGCAAGTCTAAGGCATTCGTTCGCGATATGGAAAATGGTTTCGTCCACTCTATTACAAATGCAGTACAGTGGAGACACTTGCTCATTCCTAAGGTTGATCCTTTGTGGCCAAATCTTGTCTACCAGTATGGAATTATCAGTCTCTTTTTTTCTCAGTGTTCCTTTCTTCTGTCAATCCCTCCTATGTTTTCCAGAAACTTCACTTGTGGCCATATGGAATTGATTATGGAGACCCTTGCTGCGTAATGCTTTTTCACGTCGCTTTTGCACTTCGTGTTTTGTTTTTCCCTTTTTCTCTCTCAATTTTTAATACGCCCCCATTTTTAACTGACACTAGCGAGGTTTCCTTACTTTGGGATAGGTATCTTATTAGCTCCCGAGTTCGATACGTACACAGTCTTCCACACTTATCAATCCCCTTCCTCCATTTGCTCTCTTCGTGTACTGGAGGATCAGTGTCTGCACGTGGCCGATGGGCTCCATGCATCGCTAGGAACTTTCTTATCTTCCTGTCCAACTCTTTTTATCCCTCCTCTGTCCACTTCACAATTCCAACGCCATACCAAACTATTACGACTGCGTGCGAGTTTATTGTCGAAATTATCTTTCGAAAATTTAGCGTTGAAGCCAATATTTTTCTCACCCACCGCAGATACTCTTTCTTTGTCTTTTGTCTTATATCGTTGCGTTTAATTCCATCTGTCTCAAGTATTCACGGATATTCATATCCAAGTTCAGGCTCAATTGCCTCCATGGTTTCATCACTTGGCAACCCTGTGCCTCTTCTCTCCTCACAAGTTTTCCTCATCTCCTCACCATCGTAGCGCTTTTTGGGAATCCAAATCCCATCTTGATATCATTTTAGAAAATTTGCACAGACTGGACAAGGCTGTCCAGTTCTGCCTCACTTTTTCTGAACAACTTCAAGTCATCCTTGAATAGCAAGTAGTTTAGCTTTCTCTACCGCTTCCCAGATCATACCCCAACTTTGCCTTCTGTAATATTTCACACACACACCCAGCACAAAGACCAGTGGAGATGCATCTTCCCCCTGGAAGACTCCTCTCTTGATTTTCAATACTCAATTTCCTGCTCTCAGTTCAGTTCTCCAACATTTCATACTGTTCCATGTTTTCTGCTACTCCATACGTTTCTATCGTTCTTGTTATCCAAGAGTGTGCTATAGTAAGATTTGCGACAATCAATCAATGCCATTCTCAGGTTTGTGTGACTTCTCTTGCTGTTCCTTCGTTCCCCGGCTCCTCCTTCAGCACTCTTTCTGTTCAATAGGTAGCAGCCCACTTTTTTCTAAGTATCCATACAGTTCACCGGCCAAAGCACCTGGCAATGGTTTCCACATTAGCGGAAGACATGTTATTGGTCGAAAACTGGATACAATATTATCCTTTTCAAGAATCCTTGGCACACAACAATGTCTTTCCCTTTGTCATCCAGCTGGGTACTGAGCCTTCCTGCCAGCACTCATCTACCAGTTGCACTATCCTTTTATGCACTATCTTTTTATGCACTACCCTTTTATGCACTATCCTTTTATCAATTTCTTCATCCAATAATCCTTGGATACCAT
>NC_068984.1:579316-588572 GCF_001194135.2 Octopus bimaculoides
CTTCCTGCCAGCACTCATCTACCAGTTGCACTATCCTTTTATGCACTATCCTTTTATGCACTACCCTTTAATGCACTATCCTTTTATCAATTTCTTCATCCAATAATCCTTGGATACCATCCGCCCTTGGGCACTTTTAATTTGGGGTTTTCCTTAACTGTTTTTGTTTTTAGTGATTTCTGTAGTTATTTTTATGTTGTCTTGGCCTTCTATATTTCTTAACCTATCTTGGATTTCATGCAGCCATCCTGCTTCCTCATTATGCTTTACAGGTTGATCCCAAATTCTTCTCCAGAATGCCCTGCTTTTGTCTGCACCTGATACCAATGTTACGTGTAATTGCCCATCCCAGTTCCTGAACCAGCCTTTTCCGATTGGCTTCAAAACCTTCCGTTTTGCCTGAATTACTTTGTTCTATTGTCGTATCTTTCCAGTTTTGCTTTGATTGATACTACTCTTTGTTTCAATTCTTCCAATATCACATCATACCCTTTATTTCTTCTTATTCCATATGTTCTTTTTTGTCTTTTTCTTAGGTTTTCGTTTTGCAGTTCCCCTCTTTTCAATCTATCAACTTATCCTCACAAATTCTTCTACAAATGTTTCTCTTCTTTTCTATTCAACTCTTTCTGCCGCAACTAAAACAAAAGCCTAAAGAATCTTGTTGGTTTCAGTTATATTTCCCGTCTGGAATAGTCCGAAGACAGAATCTGTCTCTTTAGTTTCCGCTTTTAGCTTGTGCCTATCTACATACCTCAGATTGGCGGGTGTTTAATCCTGATTGTCTCTAATATATCGGCACATCATCCCAACTATGTCTTCTCTTCTTGGTCGTCTATTAGCTTTTGTGGCTAATAAAAAGAATTTATTATTATTATTATTTTGTTCGTGGATTTCAAAGAGGAAGGGTGGATGTTCGTGAGCAGTAAGTTTTTGTTCAGTTTTTACAAATAATATTGTTGTATCTGAAAATTTTTTACGACATTTCTGTAGCCAGGCCGACTGGGCTCTTGCTGAGCTGAGCGGTTAGGTAGAACTTTACCGCTTTTGGGACTAATTTTCAATTTAAATTCTACATTTTTTTCATTTTTCAATTTAAAAATTTGCAAAATGTCCTTGGAGAAGAGTGTCAGCTCTTCCTCTCTTTTAGACTTCCTCCTCTGCCATCGGAAAACAGCCAAAAAAGTTTTTAAATTAATTGTCTCCGTCTTCTCCACGCCTTAAAAGCAGAGAAAAAGACGATCAACGTCTTTCCAGCACGTACAACGCTAAGCAACAGAAGGAAAAAGAAGAAAAGAAAGGCGAGAAAGAAGAGGAAAGGAACAAGGAAATTCAGCTAATGGACTCTGCCAGCGTCGCAACACCTGTGAATCTAAGCCTTCCCCCCACTACCACCACTAACACATTGAACACTCAACAACAACAACAGCTCAATGCATTAAACAACCGAGGTTTTGCTTCAATGGCAAAACCTAGAAATGAATTCATTAATGTTTGTGTAGAATCTCTCAAAGACTACAGAAACATGTTAAATAGAAGCGAAGATGTGTTTCGATAAATACACCTCCAGATATTATAGACAATACAAACAAACGTGCCATAGTGTACACAACTCTATATATATTTTTAAAATAGACGTTTAGAAATTGCTACTAAGCAAGCGGTTGAAAAGTGCTTGCAACTCATTTGGAAAGACGTAACATATCTGTGGAGGGGTAAGAATTATGGCACAATTGAAGTAAAATTTGCTACAGAAGACGTAGCAAAACAGCACTCAACAGCCCAGCTGAGAAACATTTTTTTCTAGTTCCAACACACTCGGTACGGCGCGTCGTCGAGATAAAATTACTGGAGATACCATCAGAAACGAAGGCTTACTGGATTGCTGCAGCCGTCCTCCTCCACTCGGAAGATAAAATCAGAATCATCTAAGTCGAGAGACAACAGTACACCAACAAATAAACAAGCTGTACCCTCCAAAAATGCATTCAAAATCATCCGAAAACAACAACAGCAACAACACCTACGCTTCCAACAGAAAAAGTAAACGAAAATAACAAAAATACCACAAAACTCCCCGCCATAAACACAGACAACACAAACTTACTATTATACATAAAGAAAAACACAAACATCAAAATGACTGACTGTTTCCCCCACGGATAACACACCGCCACCACACATACCGATGCTTCGAACATCGCAACATACATACAGGAACATAAAATCCAAATTTCCAGAGAGGCGGTTGGAGGCTTCAACACGAAAGTGTCCTGGAGTCTCTATAAATCTTTGGTCATGGAGACCACCACACCTCACTTAAGGAGCGCGATATCTGCCCCGCTCCCACCCCAGAGTGCTAATGGCAAGTAGTCCGCTCCTTTTTCTCCTTACCAGCCACTCAAATGGTCATACTCAAAATAAGTTGCATAAATGTACGTGGCCTGGGGTTCCCTTGGAAACAAGGTCAGTTACTCAACGACCTCAGGTCACGAGGAACAGATGTAATAGCTATTACTGAATCCAGACCAACCGAACCGCGAGCTTTCGTGCCCATTTTCGATGATTACGAGATCTATGCATCTCCGTGTCGGCGGGGAATGGGTGGTGGGGGTAGTGTAGTATTGTTTCGGAAAGGTGTGGATCTCAAAATAAGGTCAATCTTCTTGGACCTAGAAGATAAGACCTAGAAGGTCATGGACGTCAATGGGGCCTTCAGACTGATGGCTGTTTACGCACCGGACAGGTGCAGGACACCCGGAATACTTCATGCGTCTGGAGGTCTTCCTGGGTACGTCCCTACCTTTAGTGTTAGTGGGCGATTTCGACGCTATTTTAGATGCACAAATTGGATTGTGTGGGGCTAGCCGATAGGAAAGGGAGTTGCAAAAGCCTCGCAAACCTGATCAGACACTTTCAACCGTCTGACAGGTCCCGACTGGGTTTCCCGAATGTGCCAATGTGGACATGGTCAAACCGCACCGGAACATCCTGATCGTATCTAGATAGAGTATTTTGCAGGTCCTTAGATAGGGATAGTATTAGTTGTCCACAATTTCAAATACTCCGCTACACAGATCACAAATCGTTAACCCGTAAGGTTGACTTAGATTGCATACGTAGACCGGGCCCCGGCAACAGGAAGCTGAACACGTTATTCACGGCGTATCAAGCTTACAGAAGCTGGATTAAAGAGTTAGTTCAGAAAGCTTTGACGGGGGCAATCGTTAACAATAAATGGTGATATAACCTAAAAAGGGCCATCAAAGTAGAATCACTTAAATCGAACAAAGTTTTAGCTGTAGAAAGAAATAGAAAGCTAGAAGAGGAGCTTAGGAAAAGTATTTCAACTGACGTGCTGGCAGCGAGGTTGGCCCTCGATGAACACTTCAACGTCAAGCACGAAGGTTGCATTGTCAGAGTTAAGGCACGTTCTCGGAGACAAGAGGGAACCTATGCTGCCCGATGGGACCGGGTGGCTAAGGGGCAAAATGGCAACAAAAACACCATTCAATCTTTGATGGATTAAAATGGGTGCACAGTGAACGAGTCGGAGCAGATGTGAGCGGCTTTTCAGCAGCATTTCGCCAAATTATGCGGGGCGAACGATGGGCGAGATCGCAGGATGGATTTCACTGCCTACCTCAATGACCTGCCACGACTCTCAGCAAGCGATGCGGAGTGTTGCGAAAGGCCGATAACAATTGAGGAAATACGGGACAGGATAATTGGCTGCACTCTGGAAACAAACCGCCGGGATTAGATGGTCTGCCCTACGAGCTTTATTCTAGTATACCAGACTTGTTTGCAGGCCTCTTGGCAGATATCTACTGCAACTGGCAACAGAATGAGAGAATTACCAAATCTGTGAGCCGAGGAGCAATGCTACTGCTGAGAAAGGATCCAAACAAGGGGGAGGTATTAGATAATTTTAGGCCCATCACTCTGCTTAATGCAGGCATGAAAATTTTGGCCAAAGTGTTAGTAAAGAGGTTGACGTTTGTCGTCAAGAAACTGGTTGGAGACACACAAACATGCGCCGTCCCAAACAGGTCCATCCACGACAACCTACACCACATGCACTACATCGTGGAGAGGGTAGTTAAGAAACCTGGCATGGGTAGGCTCTGATCAATTTAGATCAGTCAAAAGCTTTTGATAGGGTTGACCATCAATATCTGGCGACTGTTCTCACGGCGGCCAGTTTCGGTCCGGTTTTCCACGGTTGGATCGCTGCCATTACTGTGATACCTGCTCGGTAGTCCGGGTGAATGGTAACCTATCGCAACCATTCAACATCGTGTACTCGGTCCGTCAAGGGTACCCACTCGTGTTCCTTCTGTATCTACTGACCCTCGAGCCATCACTTGGGAAACTGGAGACGTTGAGAGGCATCTCGCGTGTCAGTTGTGCTGGCATACGCAGACGACGTCACCGTCATAGTGTCGGACGACAAGCACATAGATCTGGTCAACGCTACAGTTAAAGAATAGGAGGAAGTAACGGGAGCATAGCTTAATCCGGAAAAGCCGGTGGGCCTGCAGCTCGGCACTTGGAGAGGCAGATCCATGCCAACCGACAGCGTTGTAGAACGTTGGATGGTCGGGCACGTGAAATTGTTCGGGGTCTGGTTCAAACCGGACCTCCAACTGGAGCAGAACTAGAGCAAGGTGACGGGCAGGGTAGCCAGTCTCAGTAAGACATGGGCCGAGAGGAAGCTATTCTTGAAAGGCCGAGCAGAGGTAGCGAACACGTACGTCGCCTTAGTCATTTTATTTATTGGCATATACACACACATATAGTGAAGGCGCGTGGCTCAGTGGTTAGGGCATTAGGACCACTTGCACGTTAATTTCCCGAGCAAGCTGTTCCGTTGATCGGATCAGCTGGGACCCTCGTCGTCGTAACCGACGGAGGGCTCCTTACATATACATATAAACGAGTGTAGGCATACATTGAATACATATAGATATCTTAATATAACAAATATGTATACAGGTTCATAAAGAAGCGTATGGAAATAAACATATAGCTAGTCCTAGAACAGATTAGCTAAACTTATAAGAGTAAATTTAATGAATCATGTAATGATCTGATAAAAAGGAATATCTAAGAGACTCCAATCAGGAGTACATAGAGGTATCGACGTAGGAATAGAGTTACAAAACGATGCAGTCGCTAGAGGGTAGCAACGTCAATAATATGTAAAAAGAAAAAAAAAAGGTTGATGCATTAAATAGAATAGACTGGAATGTTACACGTCAACGGGTCAAAGTATTTTAGAAATTGCAGAACATCTGAATATGGTCTAATACATTATCTGTTATTAGGGTGATATTAAATTGTGGTTAATCGAGGTAGGAAATTAATCATTTGTACTGATCGAGTTTGTTGGAGTAGGTTTAATAAATAAAGTGTAAGTTTGGGTAGTTAACATACAAGAACTATTTATATTTAAGATGTTAGCATCAATGAGAACTAAGGCTTTGGAAGATAGCGGAATGTTTAAATATGTTCCAGTACTTTGTCTGTCACTAAGGTGAAAATAAATGATGGTTAGAAAGGTAGGGAATTATTCAATTGTATTGATCCAGGTAGTAGAATGTCTGGATGCAGTTTGACACATTATCTGTTAGTAAGGTAAGACCAGGGAATTAGCAAGCATAAACGGAGGATTTACATTTATGTGCTCGCATTAATGGGCAATAAATAGTCTTACATATATTAAAGTCAAAATATAGTCTAATATATTTATATATTACTAAAGAGGGACTATATTGTGATTAATCAAGGTGGGAAATTATTCAATACTATTTATCTAGGTTATAAAGTTTATTAGTGTAGATAGAATAATTATATGTAAGGTTAGGTATAATTAAAATGTAGGAATGATCTATATTTAAGGTGCTGGCGTCTTAAAATCAAATCATCACGCTCATTAATAATATTCGATTTAATTTTATTGAGATGGAATGCCTTAAGTACACAGAGCTGACACCGACCCCCCACCCCTTGTATGGTTGTGCATTACATACAATAGAGCAAGCACTTCTAAATTCAATACTATTATCAGCGAGAGAAAGTACAAATCTAGCTTTGGATGTACTATTAGCCTTTTCTTTATGCCGAAAAATAGATTTGTGATTACTCTAGCGAAGTTTGAATGAAGAAGAGGACGCACCAATGTAAACATGGTCTTTATCAAGAGTAGTGATAGGACACTTATACGCTATATTTTTCCTAAGGCATTTGTTATTAATGGGACATAGTAGTTTATTACGAAAGCTACATAGAACGAAGTTAGCTTGATTATTAGTAGGTAAGATGGGTTCAGCTCCACTATTCTTATTGGAATCAGGTACATCAATATGTTGATTAGTTTGCATTGCTGCTATTTAGATAGCTAGAAGTTGTAGTATTAGACGTACTTCCAGGTATTGTAGTATTAAAAGCTGCACAGTCTAATTTGCTACGGTTAAATCTTGATATATATTCGGCAATATTACGCATGTCAGTTTAACCATGTGTCTATTGAAAAATTTATGATACAGTGAAGATTTAGGGAAATGTTTATTCAAAGGCTGAAAATCTTTTCGAGCCATGTTAGAAGCAACATTTAGACTGAATGGTGTGCGCGTCTGTCAGAATAGCGGGGGGTGGGGTAGGGGTGGCAAACTATTCCTATGCAAACTATTTTTATTTTGAAGTTTATATGGATTAGATATAGTAGAGCCTAAATTAATTTGGTTATTATGGTAGTTAATTGCTATCAAATTACCTGATTTAAATACAGGGTTACTAGTTTCCTTCTTCTTCTTCTTATTGCCTTTGCACAGCTTCTAACGCTGGAGATGTACTACAGAGTCAGCTGTTCACTACCAGTAAACCAAGTTAACACCCCTTATTTTTCGAGCACCTTCCGGAGTATTCGACCGGTTCCAAGAGGTGCTGTTCTCTGCAGGTGCTCCACCCTTATTGCAGCCCCTACTTGTTCTATGATTTTTACTCACTGTTCCCATGGTTCCGACAATTGTTGGTATTACTACCATCTTCTTCATCGACCACAACTGCTTAATCTCCCAAGCTAATCTGTCATATCTATCAACTTTTCTTACTTCCTTATCGCATACTTTGTTGTCAGCTGGGCATGCTATATCTACGATCCAGCATCGTTTGCTTTCTTTCTCAATTGTCTGGCTTCCGATTTTCTCATGGTCGCACTGAATCATAAAATCCCACAGGGTCTTTGCTTTATCATTTTCGATGATGCCTTCGAGTTTATGGTCGTACCACTTTTTTTGTTCTGTCAAGTCCATACTTATATAATCACATTCAGCTTGTTATATCGTCGTGGCGTCTCTTATATTCATTCTGGGCTAGTGGCGTACATTGGCTGGTAATATGCCATACGATTTCACCGTTTTGTCCACAGATTCTGCACTTATCACTCTCTGCTGTGTTGTTTATCCTATATTTTATGTAGTTTGTTCTTAGTGCATGCTTTTGGGCAGTACAGATTACAGTCTCCGTTTCCGGTTTTAAATCAATTTTAGTCATCCGCAGCCATCTTTTTTCTCTGTCTGTCTTATCTTCAACATCTCTATGAAATTGTCCATGCACTCTTTTCTTTACCCACCTAGTTTCATTCATTCTCAGTTGCTTGTACAGTACTTTATCTTTGCAATCTTTCATCCTACACAAGCCTGACCTTCTTACTTCTAATAATAGCGGTTCTGTGGCACTTTTTACATACCATGCTATGTTATTATTATTATTATTATTATTATTATTATTTTTACCAATGGTACTATTATCAATTTATTAATAGCATGATTTTCATTAAAGACCTGATTATCGTGCTCTCTGCTTTTCTCTGCCAATTTACAGTTTTTTTTTCTACTCTTGCTTGCATCATGTGGCATGCATTTTAGTGCAAACATGTAAAACAAATGATCATACACTGAAATTAAACGGCTGCGAAACTGCTCCAATTCTACGGATAACAAATAGTTAAATAAATATATTCATCTCATAAATCGCCTCTGTGTGTGTGTGTGTGTGTGTGTGTGTGTGTGTGTGTGTGTGTGTGTGTGTGTGTGTGTGTGCGCGTGTGTGTGTGTGTGTGTGGTTATGAGATCTATCTATCTATCTATCTTACATTACCCCAGTACTTCATTGGTACTTTATTTTATCGAACACAAAAGTATGAAATGGGAGGTTGTTCTCGGCGGGATTTGAACTCAAATGCAAAGAGCCGGAATAAATACTGTAAAGCATTTTGTCCAACGCGCTAACAATTCTGCAGCCCCTGTTTTACTACTACTACTACTTCGGACATTACAGTTGTTGATAAAATTCATGAGAAATGTCCCCTTATTAATGCATCATGTCCGTTCAATACACGAATAGAAATTACGAGGATGTGGAAAATGAAGGAAGTTAACTACCATACCAGTAATTGTAGGAGCATTAGGAACAGCAAATGACAACGTTACAAAACGGCAGAGAAGATCGAAGTAGATTGTGAGATGATAGAACTATTGTCTTCTGGGAACAGTTAAAAGGTTACGAAAGGCTGTCGATGATTGGTTTGATTAAAAGAAATAAAATTAACAAGGAAGAGGCTGTTTGACATCTAAACCTATTGGCTGTAGCCAGCTATCGGTGCAGAAAAGTGACCAGGATATGACAAGCATCCCGAGAATAAACGGCATACTATAGCGAAAATATTTGATAGTTTGTGATAGTTTACATTCTAAATGTCCATTAAATCAACGAATTCTGTAAGGCAAGGAATTGTATGATACTTAAAATATGACAGATATTTTAGTCAAAGAACTGATAAAGACAGATGTCGGTTAAATTTTAAATAATTTGAAGTTTGATGAAATAAGAAAAGAGAAAAAACGACAGATAGGTAACGATACGGTAAAATGAATACATTAAATCGAAAATTATTATTATGATTAAATAAGTGGAAATATAAAATGTATAAAATAGAATTAAATTAAGTTAATCTAAAATATACAATAAAGTGAGATAAAGTGAGATGAGATAAAAATAGGAACGGTGTTGATTAAATTAAAATAGAAAGGTGATCAATTTGTGAGATAAAATGAAATTAAACGGAAAGAGTTAAAGGCGAGACCAGGATATGTTATATATATATATATATATATACACATATATATATATATCTGTATATACATATATATATATACCTGTATATATATATATATATATATATATATATATA
>NC_068984.1:593697-594261 GCF_001194135.2 Octopus bimaculoides
ACTTAATTTAATTTTAATTTTTAATAAATTGATTTTAATTGAGTTTTTACCTGTAAATTTGGATTTTTATCCCTAATATCATTATATATATATATATATATATATATATAATGGTAAAGACACCCTTCGGTCACGAATGACCATGAGATTGCATCTAGAAAGTTATCCTCCGAGGCATAAGTCCGAGCAGGCTTGTTTGTGGAAGACCAGCAGTCACCCATGGATACCAGCCCCCTCCCACTCTCCACGCCACTAATGTTGTCCAAGGGAAAGGCAAAGGGGCCGATACAGTTTGGCACCAGTGACGTCGCAACTCATTTCTACTGCTGAGTGAAGTGGAGCAAAGTGTCTTGCTCAACAACACAGCACACATCCCACCCTGGGAATCGAACTCACAAGGACATGATTGTAAGCCCGATACTCTAATCACTGAGCCATGCACCTTCGAAGCACACACACACACACACACACACATTAAAAATCATTACGATGCTGATAGAAAAGGCTAGGTTAGATAATGTAGTGTTTGACATCATTGAAAAGATGTGTTCACCCCCCCCCCCC
>NC_068984.1:594280-596916 GCF_001194135.2 Octopus bimaculoides
CCCCCCCTGAATACATCTGATAATAGGCAACAACCACCACAATAACAACCAGTACACGTAAAAAGAGGACTGGTTGATATCCCAGCATCAACTCTGCGTTATGCTAATTGTCGCTGGCTCCAACCTAACAACGTCTATATAAGTACCATTAGTAGGTTGAAGTTATGAAACCAATGTGCAAAATTGCTGTGTATTGAAAGACCGATTTAAGGCGATGATCGGTCAGAACTTTTACCGCTCCGGACAAAATGCTTAGCGGTATTTCGTACGTCTTCATGTTCTGAAGTCAAATTCCGCCGAGGTCGACTTTGCTGTTCACTCCTTCAGGTTCGATAAAATAAGGGCTATTTGAACACTGGGATCCATGTATTCGACTACCTCCCTCCTCCAAAATTGGTGAAAGACCATTTTATAAAAGTACGGTGCTGGTTCAAAATGTTTTATGGAAGCTAAGCCATAAATACTTAATCATCGCAGAGAGTCTTCTAGCGGAGAGCAGCGTTGGTCTCGACTCACACTAAACTATTGATCACATCTACATACATACATACATGCATATACACATACATACAAACATGAATGCATACTTACATATACACATACATATAAACATGCATGCATACATACATACAGACACATATTTATACATACATTCATACATCACTCATACACAAACACACATCACTGAACAATTTATCATACACACACACACACACACACACACACAGCCACGTAGCATCACAAGCTGCATTCATATATTTATGCACAGACATATTCATGCATAGACTGAATCACACACACACACACACACACACATATATATATATATATATATATATATATACATACACATATATATTGACTGATTCACTAATCACACCTACGTAAACTTACACACACACACACTCATAAACTTACACACACACACACACACACACAGCTGCTTCCTCGATCACGCCCACGCATATTTATAAACATATAACGTACACGCGAATACATCACAGATCCCACCTGCACCCCCTTCTCTCTCTCTCTCTCTCTCACACACACACACACACATTGAAACAGAGACACGCACACAACACGCACATAAAAATCACAATCATACACATGTATACACTGGCTGAATCAGTGACCATACTCACACACACACACACACACACACACACACACACACACACACACAGCCCCATCGCGGATCAAACCTTCATACACTGCATGGCTGATCGTGGCTATGCGTAAACGCACGCAGAAACAGACTCACACGCATACACACATACACACATGTAAAGCTAACCATGGCTCCTGTACGTGGTAGCCTGGTCCGCTAGAAGTAACAGCCAAGCCTCCCCCAGTTCACTGCCCCCCGCCTAAAAGTAGGAAATGCATCTTGGGAGATTTGGGCTTCGAGACATCACGTTTGAAATCTGTTTAAAAATGGTTGGAATGTCTTTGATCATAAGTCGGCATAATCAGTGGTGACCTGGGGCTAAATAGCAACGGTAGCAGCAACAACAGTAACGACTATGACTACTACTACTACTACTACAATTGCTGCTGCTGCTACTACAATAAGAACGACGACGGCGTCGACTACAAGAGCAACAACAACAGCGTCGACGTCGACGACCATAATAACCAACAGAGCCACATTTAAATAAATGGTTTTAATCAGAAGAAATTAATTTTGTCCCTGACCTTTAAAGTTCCTCGCAGATTGCTAAGATCAATACATGACCATGGCAGCTAAATTTTTTCAGACTTAATGCCCCAAGCTCTAAATTATCCTTCCCCACTACCGCAGCACAAGTATGCACAAAGTGTGTGTGTGCGTATGTGTGTGTGTGTGTGTGTGTGTGTGTGTGTGTGTGTGTGTGTGTGTGTGTGTGTGTGTGTAATTGAAGACGGTACAAATAAACATCAATTATTAAAAGTGCTCAATATCGGGGTAGAGTAGATAAGTAAATAAAAGATAACTTCCAAAAAATAAATTCCAAAATATCATTTCCTTTTCCGTCCCATGACCGACTGAAGACGCCTAGTTTCGCCTATTCTGTTGGCGTCGTCTTTGAGGACCGGTCGAACGGCACATGTCGGCTAATTCTGACTCCCAGCATATATGTATTTACAATGAAAATCTATGGATGAGGGGATTGCTAATGCGCATACAAAATATTGATATAAACAGCTAGGCGCAATGTGATAGCATAAAGAAAAGATTCAATTGTTACAAAGCGTGATTAGAAATAAGAGACGGAATTAGCCGACATATGTCATTCCAGTACTCCTCCCTAACCATGCCTACAGAATAGGCAAAAACAGATGTCTAGCCTGGTGATTCTAGAGTCGGTCGTGGGGCGGTTACCTCCCCTCTCATAAGCTTGAGTAAGTCTGCCCGCTTCCTACAGCGTTAAGAGTATTTTGACTTATTTCTAGCATTATAGGTATCTTGACATCCTTGCTCACACTTAGTGACGATTGAATTTTCCTTTTATGGTATCGCATTATCTAACTGTTTATATATATATATATATATATATATATACACACGCACACACATAAATAGCATTATTGAAACATATATATATGGCGATATGTTTTCCTCCGTCTTCCTTTTCTCTTGGACTTTCCTGTGT
>NC_068984.1:597428-598490 GCF_001194135.2 Octopus bimaculoides
ATAGATAGATAGATAGATAGATAGATAGATATCAGGTCACCCCATAAGTTCTGTCCGAATTTTGAATAAAGAAAACAAGTGATCAAATGTTATATTTAATTGAAATTTAATCATCAGTGTACTTTCCCTGATTATCTATCACTTTCTTCCATCTATTTACAAGCTTTTTAATCCCATCAATGTAAAACTCTTTTGGTTTCAAAGCAAAGAACTCTGAAATGTCAGTTTCGACCTCCTCCTGGCTTGCGAAAGTTATGTCCCCTAAATGATTCTATAAACTACGACACACCAGCATCGGTTGTCAAGCGATAATGGGAGGACAAACACACACATACACACACACATACACACATATATATATACATGTATATACATCGGGCTTCTTTCACCTTCCGTCTACCAAATACACTCACAAGTTAGGCCCGAGGTTATAGAAGATACTTGCCCAAGGTGCCACGTAGTGGGACTGAATCTGGAACCATATGGTTGGTAAGCAAGCGACTTACCACACAGCCCCTCCTGTGCCTATAGTGTATATATTTATTAACCTTTTACAAGAATAGGTGATAGTGACTTCGAAACAGCCGACAATCTAAAAGCGGAAGGCCGAATAGATATATTAATCCGAAAATGTCATTTCTCTACGTGAAATCGTTCGGCAACACGTTTCTACCAACCAACATCTTATAAACATACTTTCCTCGATTCTGTTTTATATCCCACCCTATACACCTGCCCCTCAGGCCTACATGCACCACATCTAATAAACACTTTACATAGTTGCACCTAAACCAGAACAACTTGCCAAAGACAAAATGAAAGCCAAATGAAGCGCCTGGCGACGGTTTGCAGGTTTAAACCTCGAAGTCAGTTACTCCTTTCCTTATAAAAGTTTAATGTCTGTTTGTCTGTCTGTCTACTACAAAACTACCACCACCACCACCTTCACCACCACAACCACCATCACCATAAAATCATTATTAAAATCCTAAACTTCCAAGATTGTTCTTGTAAAACAGCGAGCGGAGCAACCACGAATATGTATTTCTGCATTTGTGTGTG
>NC_068984.1:600549-606631 GCF_001194135.2 Octopus bimaculoides
TATATATATATATATATATCGCCGACGAACGTATCCGGATTGTCCTATTATTTTCCTGTCGTTTTTACTTAATACTTATCCAGGACACACACACACACACACACACACACACACACACGTCTGTGTCTGATAACTATTGCAGAAATACCTATTCACCAGTTTAGTTTTACCAAAGAACAAAGGTTAGAAACAGAGACCAAACACAAAAGGAAAAAAAAAAGAAAAAGAAAACAAATTCATTTTTTTCTTTTTTTTCTTTTTTGTTTGTTTGATTTCTATTGAGAAGCAAGAATGGTCGGATGTGGGTGGCAAAATAAACAGCTTGTAGTATGGAAAGCGAATGAATTCCGAGCAGAGTGAAGTTAGATTGTGGCAAGATTTATGGCCAGTTACCGTACAAATGAAGAACTGTCTGCTGGCGGTGGTTGCAGAAATATCGTACGAAAGAGGCCAAGCATGGAAGCAGAGCGGTGATGTGCAACAGAAAGAGAGAAAGAAAGAAAGCATAAAGGAAAAGAGACAAAACCAAAAAGAAAAAGAAAAAAAAATGCCAAGTCAGGATTGGCTAATAAACTAATCGTTTATTGATTGCGAACTGGAGACGTCAGTTAGAGTTCAATAGAAATTGTGTTTTTGTTGTTGAAGGAAACTAGAATGGTTTGTCTCTTGACAAGCATTAGTGCCATTTATTATGGTATTATTGCTCTTGGGTCAACTGGTTTTAGGCTTACAAAGCTCGCCTATTTGTAGTGGAGCAGGCAGATCTTTACAGAGATAAAAAAGAACCTCCATTATGTCGTTACTCTATTCCTGTAGTTTATCTCTCTTGGAGAATTCGGTGTTGTTCTTAGTGTTCTAGGGTTATTTATTAGAATAATGCGTGAAGTACAGGCTCTGTGTGTGTGTGTGTGTGTGTGCGCGCGTGTAGGTGTGTGTGTTTGAGTGTTGTGTGTGGGTGTGCGAATATCTGTGACGCGAGCGTCTATGTGTGTACATAAGTGTGTGTGTGTATTGGACTTTGATAAGTAGGTTGGAGAGGGTCTGAGATTGTTGTGAACGTGACGTTGAGGAAACAGTAAAGCAGAAGGTTGTGGTCAGAGAAGATGGGAGAGAGACAAAGAGAGAAAAAGGGGAGAGAATACTAGAGGAAGAGAGAAGGGGAGAGACAGAGTGGGAAAGAATGTAATAATGATTTTGCGAGATTGTTTCTAATGAGGTTATTGTGATAGTGAAATCGTTTTGGTGTACGTCAATGAGTGGGCGACTCCATTACTATAGGGATGATATCTCTGCTTAGTGTGAGAGATAAATAATGGTTTGGTGGAGTTACCACTCAACGATGAGGACGGAGTCTTAATAGAAACAAATTCTTTGGAGGCCGATGAATTTATAACAGGACGAAAGAAATCCTTTTAATATGATAATTGTAAGGAATTAAGGGATAGCTATTGCTTGAGTGGGGTGTCCGACTGTTGGGTGAAGTTGGGTACTTTTAGGTTGCGAGAAAAAGACTGCTAGAGAGTACAGGACAACTCACTAAAGTAGATTTTATGGAAGGCAGAAGAGGAAGTCAGTAATGAAGAAAGATTTTAAAGAAAATGTTAAGGGGTGGAAGAAATGGTGGAGAGGGGAGTTTTGGTTATTTTGAAGTATATTGAGGAAGAAATTGATAGAAATGTAAGGAGAGATGGAGACCCGATAATAACCTATGATATAGTGACGAATATGTCTCTAGCAGCTTTTTAAGAAAAAAAAAAAACCTTATGAATTTGTGTTAAGAATGGGTCGTCGTACATCCTAGCTTATTAATTTTGTCATTTCAAATTATGTCCCGGTTTTAAGGAATTCTGGAAATTCTATTTCTTTTGATTTTTATCTTGGATTGTCAAATGTCCCTAGGTATTGATGACTATTTGTTTTCCTATTGTATTATGAAACACCTGGAGCAATAATCCAAAGAGGATTTGAAATTAAAACCTTCTGCTTCACTCATACGCATAAGCCATAATATTCAGAACTGTTTTCTTCGATCGAAAAAAAAAAAGCAAAAAAGCAAAAAGAATACAGACGGTCTGTCGGAAAACTCACTGGTTGGAGGAAATTCCCACGGGATGCGAAAAACAATGAAATTCTCTGAACTTTGACCCGTTCACACATTAATAACACGACTTATGTAAAACATGGTTACAAGAAAAATAGAGACAGACTGCCGACTGTGCCACAGACAATTCATCACCAAAGCTAGAAGAACCGGTATAACTTACCGTCGACAACTGACTGAAACATTTCTCTTAATTCTGTTTTTCTTTAACATTTTTTATCCTTTCTTTTATCTTTTATATGGTCGTAACCAAACCTCAGAGAACTGCTCGATTTTGACAACAATATTTTATTTCCTTTTCCCTCACACACATTTACAGGAACATATACCATTTCAGAACAAACCAACTGTAATACATATTTTATGTTTCGTTTTTACTTTGATATTTCATACATATTTCCATTAAAAAAATTTGATTTATGTTTACACAACCGAAAACTACGGAAGAACTCAAGAAGGCTTACACATTTCAAAAAAAAAAAAAAAAAGACAAACACAAAAACCCCTTTGTGCCGGCAGTGTCCTATGGAGGTAGGTCGTACATAAAAGATAATTTAAAATCTGAAAAGCACAAAGCAAATTTTGTTCCTAGTTTGCCACGACTAAATACTTTCTTAAAAAGTCAGGAAGAATTAAATTAGATCTTTTTGATGTCGTCAAAGAAGCTAATTTCTCTTTTCACACCATTTCTCATAAACTGAATTTCAAGACATCCGATTGTTTGTCAAAGGTGGTCCGATTTCACATCTGAAAACTATGGTAAGCCTAGGTTTCAGTTTAGTTCAATGACATTAAGACTATTGAACTGGAAGCTATGATGGGACGGCATTGAACTAGTCACGTAACTAGTCAGCTATCCCCCTCAACTGGAACGTTTACGTGTTCTCACATTAAAATAAAACTGTTCATAATCTACGATGCATGATTATATCTAAAAGACATCCTTGAATCTGTCACAAGAAAATTCCGTTTTCTCAAAGTAGTTCTGGGAAAATGTGCATCTCTAAAATCCCCAACGACGCACCCGATCGGGGTTTCAACGCACGCTTCATGAGTTAAAAACAAGATTATGTAATACTCTCACACATAAAAGGCAATATCGGACAGGAAGAATGAAACTGAAAAAAAAAATTGCTTTCATTTAAGAGACGAGGCCTGTTTCTCAGATTAACGACAACCCCTGACTAATCCTTGAGCTAAATTAAACCTCATTCATCTCGAAAATGTAATTGGTAACTTTATGGCACCTTGAAATACTTGTTTCATTAATCCACTTCCTCTATAGAAAGTTGGTAAAGTTTCTAAAATCTGTGATCGTTTGCGATGCCATTGCAATTAAGGTTTTGATATTTAATTGACTTCTTATAACATCGTTTTGATGACAAAATCTCTAACATGCCGAACAAAATATCTTATATTTTGTTATATCTTTTTTCGTTCTTATAGAGGTCGCCTTTACCCTACAGTCCTCTCTGAACTGATATAATCGATGCCAGTAATTATACGGAAATCTATGCGATCGATGACAGAACTCTCCGCATAAGTTTGTTTCCTTGAAGTAGTAACAAGAGACCAATAATTTGAAATTTCAACACAAGAGAAAATTCACTGCCGGAACGAAACTTTTTGCTCATGAGAAACATTTTTACTATGAGAGTCCGTTATATATCTGAGAGAGCACTGGCAGTATATTCTATTAATAGTTCAACTTGGCAATTCTTCACAAATCATCTTAGAGAAGACATTATTTACCTGGAAGCCAGCCCCAGAGATTTATTCCTTAAGCTTGTGCTTTATCTCCCCCTTATAATTTCGCCGTCCATCGGTTACGACGTCGAGAGTTCCAGTTGATCCGATCAACGGAACAGCCTGCTCGTAAAATTAACGAAAGTGGCTGAGCACTCCATAGACGCGCATACCTTTAGCGCAGTACTCTGGGAGAATCAGCGTGACATAGAATGTGACAAGGCTGGCCCTTTGAAGTAAAAGTACAACGTAGTTTTGCCAGCTGAGGGAACTGGCACTACGTGAAATAAAGGACACAACATACCGCTGGAATCGAACTCGCAATCTTTTGATCGCGAGCCGTATACTTTAGCCATTAAGACACGCGCCTTCATGGTTAAATGATTTGTCACACTTCCCGTGTCGTTCGATATCTCCCAGAAAAACTTTCTGTATTGTAAGCTTTTACTTCAGTAACCAATGATAATGTCATTCTCTTCATAGTTGTACTCAGCATATATACTTTATGTGATTACACTCTCCATCGTTACAGTTTATGTCAAACCCACGTGCATTTTTCTGGGCTCTCTTTTTTTATTTCATTTCTTCCCTTTCTTTGCTTCTCCTAGACTTTCTTCTAATATCTGAAAAAAGGTCGATGTTCTTTCCGTTCTTCATTGAGCATCACCCTGATTAACTGTAAACGGCTCTTGTACTCTGTGTTTGTACTTTTTGTTTTATACACTGTATACTTATACGCTTTACATAACATTAACTGTAGAGAGTTATTTACTTTAATGTCACAAAGTAATGTTGATGATATCCTCTATACAAGGTGTTCGGGATAAATTTTACGATTGTTAGGTTTCCTTTTCAGGATCAGCTTAATGTATTAGCAAGCAGTCAACGGCGTTGGAGAGCATAAAGATGTAGTTGAGAAGAGTTAGCCAACTTGGGGGACTGGAAGGCATCTGAATATTGGAAAAGACTTGTCTGTGTCAGGATGATTCGCGCCGGGTATCAAAATGCCGACATCATGACTGCTGCTGAATGCTTTATAAACACTGTAAAGGCTGTAAAACGTGACATGTACTGCTGTAATGGAGACTACGAAGCCTGTGGCCAGCAGGACGGGTCACGTGTCCTCATGCCAGAATTCATATTCACATCTTTGAACAAAGCCTTAGATTCAGTAGGCTATGTGAAGCTGCTAGAGACTGTGGTCAATCCCTAGCTGCAAAGGGTTGCTGCAGAAAGGCCATATGTGTGGAAGCAGGATTCCCTTTTTTTTTGCCATACTTCGGGAAAGAGATAGACGTGGTTGCTGGAGATTTTCTACAAATATACCAGTCCCAATTTCTGGACTCCTAATTCACTCGATTGTAATCCCAGGGACGACTATGTATGGTGCGCAGTGAAGAAAGACACCAACCACCCTGACTGCAACACCAAGATTAAGTTGGGAGTTAAGGTTAGTTACATTGAATAAGCTGTTATCGCCAAGCCGTAATCTATTGGATATTTTTGGATTTTTAAAAATACTTTTATTTTGGGAAATTGTTTTCTTCTAAACAAACAAATTTAGCCCCCCCCCCTACATACTTTCTATAACATTCTGCAAAGCAAGTTATTACTACACTGTGTATTGTATATTGGCTAGAAGAATATTGAGCTATATTTGATAACCAGTTGATCTAGCAAGCGGGGCCTCATGATGTCAGTGAGGTGTGTTGGGAGGAGGCGGTGTGCAATGACAGGTAGGCCCCGAAACGGCGCACATTTGCTCCTGATGACCCCATATACTTGCTGGCTTCTAGTATGCGGAGTTTTCGACTGGTAGCACTTGCATGTGCAAGTTGTTTGCAAAACACACACACACACACACACACACGATATATAGACTAAACTTGTTGTTACAATTCCAGTAAGTAATGATGAATTATTCTCCATATAGCTGCACTATATACATAATATACGCTACATAGTTATACAAAATATAATTTATATACTTTTATATTCTATATAACATTCTCTATAGTAACTTAGTTACTATAGTATCAACAAATAATGGCCAAAGTATACTCTGGTGAAATTATAGTAATAGTCACTTTCTCAAACATACTCTGTAAACCATTAGATTACTAACGGGTCAATATAGTACCAGTAAGCAGCGTATTTCCGGTGATGAAGTCTACGACACAGAAGCAATCGGAATTCTCTCTCTTACATGCTCAACCAAAGGGAGAGAG
This sequence comes from Octopus bimaculoides, assembly GCF_001194135.2. Classification (NCBI taxonomy): domain Eukaryota; kingdom Metazoa; phylum Mollusca; class Cephalopoda; order Octopoda; family Octopodidae; genus Octopus; species Octopus bimaculoides. Next base: position 606,625 of record NC_068984.1, read on the forward strand.
AGGGGGG